>NW_008239080.1:6418610-6445806 GCF_000691975.1 Corvus brachyrhynchos
TGACAGCCGCCCTTGCGAACGCCGTCTCTGCCCACCTCCTCGGCCAGGAGCAGGCAATAGAGCTTCGCACCCCCGTGAGCGGCCTTTGCTGCCACTGTCACACCCCCTGCTTACATTTCTTCTCTTGCCACAAGCGCTAAGCGGGACTGTGTCCAGATGAGACGCATGAGTTCTTCGGCATCTTCCACGGGATCTGGCACTCCCTCTGCACTTAGTTCGCACTTGATCTCCAGAGAAACTAACAGAGCAGGTCTGTGGCTGCTGCCTAAAAGCTCTTTGGAAAATGCCTGTTGCTATGTCCGATCACCTTCTGTAAGCACTTTTCAACACATTTTAGAAGTGAATTTGTTTTCATCTCAGATGTGGAATAGGATCTTCATCAGTTAAGGAGAGAGAAGACCTATGGAATATGTTGGACAGCAGACCAGGGGAATAAATAATTGATCTATAGTCTAGACCCAGACTGGACTATGAGTGTAACCTCAGGTGTTTCACTAAAATACGTCAAAATGTGTGGCAGTTTTCCATACAAAAGTCAGCAGCTGACTTGGTACTTAACACTGAAGCAATCAACCATAAAGGATGCAATCATACACCTGCTGGCTTCAGTGTGTGCTCTTTGCTTTTGCAGTGGAAGGAGGAGGAAGCAACAGATCCCTATTGATTTCTCCATGCTACTCATGAATCTTATTTTCACAAATGGCCTATTCCATACAGAACATTTTTAACTGTATTTGATCCTTAAATGCCTAAACTAAAAGATGTCATAAAATTTACAGCTTAGCTATCAGAGACGGATATAGTGGTTGAAATCCTGTCCCTACTGACAAATCAAAACTTTACCCAAAGTCCAGATTTTGCGTATTTTTCTTAGCTCAGGAAAAATCAATCTTGCATGTAATTTCTCTTCTTTTTTACACAGATTTTTAGCTTAGTTTTTTTAAATTGCATTACTTATGTAAGCTCTTAATGACAAAATTACTAAATATTTGTTTGTGTTTTTTTTAATTGTTCCATAAATAATGTATTACTTCAGCCAATATATCCAACAGCCACAGAAAAACCTAATTGTCAAGTAGAAGGAACAGCCTGAGAGATTAACATAATTTTAGCTGTGAGACAGATTTTAGGTTGGAAAGCTAAATTTGCCTTTGCCTTAAACCACTGTAACATGCAGCAGTAGGTTATGATACATCATACAGGGAGGGCTGAGTTAAACTAATGTTTGTGTATTCTCCGTCCTATAAAGCACTCTCCAGGTTAATAACACATATCAATGTTGATAATATTAGAGAATGAAATGGTTCTCTCTATGTAGTCCAGAAGAAAAGGAAAAAGATAGCGTTTTTGGAGGTGGAGACAGGGAGATATTATCTTGCATTCATTGTCACTGCAAGGCGCAAGCTTATCACTACAGCGACAACAGTAAAGGAGAAACGGGTCAGGGTATCAGACCTCCAAGGCTGTGAAATAAGTTGAGAGAAAAAGCACCAGAATGAGGGTGGCATAACAATTTGTATCTGCAGGAACAAATATGTTGTGATTTAAACTCTATGTTTAATGCTGCTGTGGACAAGCAGGGACAATGGCATGAAAACTCTATTTCTCCATTTCTCTCCATTTCAATATTAGAATATTAGAAATATTTGAATAGCAAAACAGCTAGAGGTAACAAAACCCAATTAAGGCTCAGGTTTCAGATAATTTTCAGTATTTATACACTGGATAAGAAATATTCATTCATTATACCCTCTCTTCTCAAAGCTATTTCTACCTCCATTACTGGCTATTGCTCACTATTGGGTTTATTTCTCCCAGTGATTATTTTAATTTAAAAAGGTATTTCTTGAATTTTGTAAAACTAAAGAAATAAAACCATAGGAATATTTGCATCAAAAATATTTATTTTTGAATGAAAAATATTTTCATAAAAATTACCAAATATTTGTCTTGATAACCACATTTCACCACTATTTAGCTTGATAACCATAATCTCTGGCAAAAATTAGTTAAAGCTCTCTAGCTATCCTTAGACTTTCAAATCTGATATAACATCTGGTTGTATTATTTGTGTCTGAAAGATATGCTATTTACTCAACAAAAATTGTCCAGAGAAAACCCAGAATCATTTGCTAATGAATGTCTCATCTTTTATTTATCTTCTCCACGGAAAAAGTACTGCTAAGTTAAAGTTGTGGTTAAAAGAAATTCCTAGAAATGTTGGAATATTTTCATTTTGGAGATCTAGGTGAAAATAAGAAAAGATGAAAAGAGAACAAAAGATATGATTTCTCTTACAAAGACAAAATTGAGGCCAGAACCTCCCTTTCTAGCATGGCACAGAACACCTACAGCCTGCAAAAACTGCCACTGAGCTTTAGTGATGTTCTTGCCTCAGAACTAACTTAGCTAACACAATTTATCCCCCTGGCAGCGAAAAGAAGACAAATTGTGTCAGCAGGTGGTATTCACCCCCTCTTTAGAAACATGCTACTTAGGATTTTTCCATGAGTATCACTAACACTGATATTTTAGTTTTTTGTTTGCTGGCCCAGGTTAGGAGTACTGTACCCTTTTCCTCTCTGGTCATCTCACAGGGATCTGGGCAACACACTTGACAAGGTGTAAAACTTTTGCTGGCGTTCCACAGTGACCCATGAACTTTTATTTTTGAAAAGCATACATACTCCCCTCTCATGCTGTCCAAGGTTTCTTAAATAACCATTGCTTTCTACATTCTTTCTCTTTCTTCAAGGAAAAGCTAAAAATACTTTTGCTGAAATAAAAATATAGCTTTGCCAAATTTGGACATAATTGACATTTTTCAACCATGGGCTGAGATATTTCATGTCTCAAATAAATGATTACTGATAATTATTTTGCAGCTGGGTTGCTATACTAGTTCTTAACTTTTTGACTATTTATTTGCTTATATATAAACAAAAGAAAAACTTACAGTACTTTTAAAATTCCATTTTCCCATATATGTAATGTTTTAATTCAGCAGCTGTTTGTTCAACCATTTCAAACTATATATATAAAAATATATATCTTGTTCCACACTCTTGAAGAATTCTGCATTTTCCATGGTTGAAGAGAAAAATAGCCTTCTAATGGTAAAGGAATTGCAACAGCTATGAAATCAAATCCTGCTGTTCTTTCCACTGTTATTTGGGTTTTATTTTCTTAGAAGAGACAAAATGAAATAATTTCTTGAAATAACACTGACATAAAAGCTATACTTAAAAAATTAAGCTTACACATAGGAATATTGAAATTCCTACTATTTTATTTGATAGCTAAACATTCTGTCCATTTAGATATTTTTCTTTATTCTTTTTTTAATTAAAAAGGAGTATTCTCTTTTTTCTCTTTTATTAGAAAACTTTAATATACAAATGAATGCAAATCCTTTTCTCTCACTTAACACCAATGTAAACTAGGAGTAATTGCAACAATGTCAAGTAAAACAGCTGTTGGGGAAGGCTAAAGCATAAAGTGATTGAGCACTTCATAAATCTGTATTTGCCATGATAGATAGTACATTGCATGACATTAGGTTAAAGGAAAACCTAGAAAAAATATTTACAAAAGTTAATCAACTAACACTTGGTCTACTAATAATTGGCTTTGTAGAAACATTTGAATACATGAGGCTGGCTTCTTTCAATGCCAAATCCTTTTTAATGAAAAAAAGTCCTCCCTCTCATCTTACCCTTTCTTTTGGAAAATCTGGGCTGAAATGCAAGCCACAGGGAAATTGTATCTCAGGTTCTGATAAATTAGCCTTTTTCTAACCAATAGACCACATTTTTCTAGAAGACTAAGTCTTCAGTGATGCACCATCTTCATCCTTTAAGGAGAAAAATACAATAGATAGTAGGAAGCCCCAGGCCAAAGAGATCATCCCATAAATAAATATTTAAATTTGTTAACTGATTGTATCTTTAGTATTAAACGGCAGTTGAGAGAGAAGTCACGAAAACGAGAAAAACTACTAATGTTTTCTATTTTAAAGATTTTCAGAGATCTTCTGGAGCAACACTTACATACATCATGGACTAAAATGAGCTACCAAAGTTAAAATGTCCTGTCCTTCAGGGGTGCTCACGCTTGTTATTCCTTTTGGCCTGAGTAGGAATTTTGAGCCTATAGCACCTTTGAGCATCACATAAATTTTATTTAAATGGTTACGTTTTAGGCACTCAAATCTGAAGAAAAAAAAGGCTGTTTAGTGTAATCTTATGAAAACGTGTGACTTTCAGCACTTTGGATTCACATCTTAGAAGCATGTCTGTACTTAGAAAAGTAATCTGGGCTCTCCCCAAATCAATCTGAAGTTCCATAATAAACGTAGAACTTACTACAAGTGGATTTGAAGAAAAAGAAGTGCAAAGTAATGCCAGAATATCACTAGTGCATAAGTAAGCATTCCTTGTACGAGTCAGTCACTTATAGAAAGAGGATATAAATAAATGATGTTTGAGACTCTTTCAAATACTTAGATTTCTCTATATGATACATTTTAGAACATTTCACAGCATCTAAAATATATAAAAATAAATATCTACATTATTTACAAAGTATGATACAATCCAATCTTTAAAAAGAATTGTAAAGACATGTTCTTTAGCTCATACTGAGGTAAGTAGGTTTCTGTAAGACTGAGAAGAAAGAGGATAGGCAGTTATTTTGAAGGAATCCCTTTGTCCAGGTGTAGTCTGTACCACAGCTGAAAGCACATGACACTCTCTGGCAGTTGTAGTGTGTTGAGCCAAAATCATCCTTGCTGTAACTCCATCGAAGTAAGTTTAGTTATGCTAGGGACGAATTCAACCCACTCTGCATTCTCTGTTTTGACAGTGTCTTCTGCAGAAACCCTCATGGCTTCATCTATGTTTGAAGTCATGTTCATCCCTGGTATGTGGAGATGCAGTTCCGCTGATTTCAATGGGCTGAGCATAGCTGGGATATCTGTAGATAAAATAAAGATTTTAAGATCATTTCACTGTTTGTATCAGGTGGCTGACTAACTCACTTACTGATTGTCTCTCTCTGGACACTATGCAGGTGGTAATTTATTAACAAAATGGTCTTTCAGAAAAAGTTTCAAATTGCATTTGAAAATTTTAAGTGAAAACTTCTTGACTGAAGACTAAGGGCATTTCTGATGCATAAATCTTGATTTTTTTACTTCACAACATTTTCATATGTTCTACTACTTATTAATATGCACTACTTAGTAAATTGTCCTGTGGTTCCTTATCCAGATGCCCCTCTGACCAGCAGAGTGCCACAGCTTCCTGTTTACAAGTCAATCATGGAATCATCAATAGTTTGGGTTGAAAGAGACATTTAAAGACCATCTAGTCCAACTCCCCTGCCGTGAGCAGAGGACAGAGAGAAGAGAATGATGATAAATGAATAGCAAAGGGTAGAATATAATTTACAGCCACACTGTCATATTTGTTTCATATTTGTAACTTTGCTTGTGCCATACATAAAGGAATGGCAACACTACTGAATTCAGGCAAAAAACTCCATTCCTTCTACAGTAAGTGAAAAGTGGCTTCCCAGCTGCTCCTGAACACATGCAATAGCCTACCTAACAGGAAAAAGAACAGAAAATGTTGGAAAATAAATTAATATGAATTTCTTATTTGATCAGCCTAACTCACACCAGAATGCATGCTAAGCAGATGATTTGAAGTAGTAGTTTATCATCAGGTAGTTTAATCTGTACAACCAATTTTGTAAAATATTTGTTATAAAATATACCACAACTACAGATAATTAGATCAGAGTAGAATACAGCTGTTTATAAACACAGTCTCCAATGATAGAGAAAATGATTTTCATACTTTAAGGTACTTGTTCTTTGTTTACTTAGGAGTCTAAAAGAAGTAGGGATCCAAAGAAAATATTCGTATAAAATATGATTGCTTTATTGCCTCCCTATCTGCAACACAACTTTTGAAATAAATGTGATTAAATTTTCTTTCATCAATATATAATCAAAGTTATGGCATATTCTATAAAATATTTATTTTAATTTTCTTACAATCAGTTCCTAATTTTAAACACCCTTCTCTCTTTGTGCTCAGATCCCAATATTGATGTATGCACAATTAGAATTCACTTCTGTGGGATCAAAAGGCATAGGGACCAGATACTAACAGTGGTAATAGATGCAGTACCATTTGATGGAATTGTGTTTATGTTGGTCAATACAACGTGTTCTGAAAGTTTTGAAACGTTATCAAAATTGCTGATCTGGGTGGTCAAGGATTTCCGACTCTCTGTACTGGCACGACCTCTGGTGAACCGTTCGTCATGGTGGCTGCGAATGCCAAAGATGCAACAGGAAAATGCTGCTTTAAATTCTTCTCTAAATTTCCCTGTCAACCACAAAAATGACTCATGAAAATAATTGTACTATAAACCGCACTTCATCAAACTTTATAGATTTGGATATAAAGGAGTTATCTAAAGCAAAATTAATGCAAACCACCCAGATGCTCTTCTAATGCAGAAGTAGAAAATCACAGTTTAATCATCTTGGAGAAAGACAGAAAAAAGATAACCTTTCTAAGAAGATATGTGAAGTGTGATGTGAAGAATGAATTATTCTTGGCTAGACAGAATGGACAGACTAGAACGATTAATGAAATCAAGTCATAGATAGTCTGCTGATTAATTACATATGTAACAAAAAGAATAATTGAGCAAATATAGGCTTAAATGATTGAATCTTTACTTGACATGTGAAATGAGAGAGCATGGCTAATTTGTGTTTCATCATTAACAGATTTTAAAAGGAGATTCACAATGTTTGAGAGTCCCATGCTTTTGGGGCTCAGAGGAAATTGTACAGATCATTCTCATACTACACACCACAAAAAACTAAAGTGGGCCAATATGTAGTGAGGATCAGTAGGTTTTGCCTCCCTGTATTTAGCTGCAATACTACCATTTCAGGTTCTGATTCTGCTCTCCAAGCCAAATGACACAAACTAAGACAAATCTATGCTAGTGAGGAAGCAGCATCCTGGCTGATTCTTTGAAGTTGAACCTAGATGGCACAGTCTGGTCATGCAAGTACTATGAAAAAATCACTGCCTCCAAATCCCAGTACCTGCATATAACATGCCTGTTGGGGACAGCCCCTGGACAGTGCTACCTGCCAGACAGCCTCTAGGGAGTGTTTAGAGGAATGGTAATTGTTTCACATCAAAGTCATGCCAGGAACTTCTCTATCGCATTAATGTCATGGACAGTCACATTCTAGCACTTGGACTCAGGCCCTGGCAATGTCTAGGTTACTTATAGGTAGATAGCCTGAAGGTAATGAGATACTTCAGGCAACTTCTTCTAGGAAGAGGATCTAGCTCTGACTGGAGGAGCTGATCTGATGTTACACAGTCATTAATCTTTGCTATGGCTCATTACATTCAAATTATACATTAAACTTGAATTCTAGGTAACTGTAACTTACCACTGAGGAAGTTATAAATAATAGGATTGGCTGCACTGTTTGCATATACAAGCCAGTGTGAGAACATGAACCAGGCGTATACAGTTTCTCTGTCATCAGCATGATTAAACATCCCCAAAACCCTACAGAAAGAGAAAAGCAAACCTGAAAGATGGCAAATTTAGAATTAATTTTAAAAGATTTTACAACTTCTAGCCTAATTTTATCTCTAATGACCTATTTACAGTACCACAGAAAGGCTGATTCAGCAGTGCTCTCTTACTTGAGAGAATGAAATCCTTTCCCCATTCCTCAGCCTTCTGTCTTGGTGGTTTAGCACAACAGAGACTTTACTTTGCTATGGTGAAGGTGCACAACTTTTCTACCAAGTAACCAAAGTCATCTGGTGTCAGGTAAGCCAAGAAAAGACAGGAAAAATTGCTTTTGATGTACTCATGTCACTGAGGTTCCTGGCTCTAGGCCCACTCTCCAGTACACTCTCTAGACCATTCTCCAAATCTCTCTGGAATTGAAAAGGCATTGAACAAACCTGAGACCACTGTAGCAGCTTCTGTCCTCCAGGGAAAACTGCATTTCCCAGACTCTTTACACATTACTTCTGCTTTTAAGTGAAAATCTAACTCCAGGCCTACTCTGCTATTGTTGCTGAGGCAGCCTGTGTATTTCCTCTGTTTCAGGTTATAGGTGCCCTGAACCATCTTCTGGAAATAGTTTGCTCCCTACATTTTCTATGAAGGGACTTGAGAATGAAAAGTATTTAAATTAGGCCTCAGGAAAGGGCCAGAATTGAGTGAAATGTATTTAAGCCTTGAAACTATCCCTTAAAAACGAAAACGTTCCAATAACATTCCAATTAAAAAAACACGAATAACATGCTCGTTATTTTTTAGGATGTTCAAATCTTCTGCTATGTAAAAACCAAGAGTGTACACAATTATGTACCAAATTAACAGAGAGAAAAAAAGAGAATACAGCTTCATAGGACCAACTGAAGGGTTAGCCTAAGGCCTCAAAACTTTACATGAGTAGCTTAGGTTTGAACTCAGGATTTCACAGTCCTTGGAGCCAAGCCACAATACTACACTCTGCTGCTAACCTTCAGCTGCTGCTTTAGGTGACTGCACTTCCATGGGGGCATTTACAGCAAACAAGCTGTAATCCCATGTAAATGATGAGGTTTAATGAGGAGATAAGCTAGATCATTTTCATGAGGAAGATCTTGCAAATAAGAGTTCCATAATCTGGCCTCTAGTTTAAGTACTATGGATAGGTGATATATAATATTTTCTTGCAATAGTATGCTTTTTTTCCACTTCTTTATCATGCAGTAGGTAAACTTATCCTTCAAAAGTATCTTCCAGAATAAAAGAAATCTTGTAACAGAGGATTGGTTTTAGACAGAAAGCTTTAACTAAGTGTTTATATTTGGGGATAAACTTTACCTTTTCAAGACATTGAGGATGCTAATTGGTAGATAGCAAAGTGCAAAAACCAGAAGGACAACCATTAGCATACGTGCTGTTTTCCTTCTTGCATGAATCTGTTTTATTTCAGCTGCCACAGCACTAATCTTTGACTTTGTTGATTGTCCCAGACCTCGGGGCTGTGCTGAGGGCTGCTGAGGCTTCCATTTCTTCTGAACAACAGAAGAAGTACCTGGGATCTAAGGAAGACAAAATAAGGGGCATTTTGAAAAACATTTTTAAAAACTGATTTTGTCTGTAGATATAACAAGAAAAACAGACACGTTGACATACACAATGTAAGCTCACAGGGATAAAAAGGATTTTTAAATTAAATTGATTGATGTAGCTGCAAGAAACAAACCAAATTTCAGACACACTAGAGGGACTGCATAAAAAATTGTTTTATACACAGGTATCAACAGATGTCCTCAAATTTTCTTTCATCCCACATACCTTGCCTTGCTTGTATCTTCAGACTATCAAAATTGCCAACCCTATTGCTGCAAATTATGTTGCTATAAAGTTCTACATTAAAAGTTTTGTTGTATAGCAGAGTTTTTCCCATTAATATGCTGCTAATATAAGATACTAAACAGTTTTTCAGTACTGGAAAACAAGGATTTAAAGCCTGCTTAGCTTTAAGTGCTATAAAACTTCCATACATGCAACCTAAATGACGGTGAAGTAGCTAAAGAAATCACAGCTGAAGTGTGGATCTCTCTGCAAAGTTCTTCAAAACTGAGGGAAATAATGGAAAAGTGCCAAGACACAGTAAGAATTAGATTAGTCAAAGACATGTTGCAATGAGTATGTGTAGCACCATGCTATTAAAAAAAAAATTGGTTTTTGTTTTCTGTGCCCTCACAAAAGACAAGCTAAGTAAAACAATTTTGCTTCAGTTCTTCTAAATTACTTCCTGCCTGCAGTGAAATGTGAAAGACTGCAGATGTCAAGGACTTTCTCAGAGAATTCTATTACTATTACATCTAAAATGTTTTCAATGTCATACAGTGTGAAAACCTTTTGGCTAGAAATACAGTTTTATTTATGTGTAGTACAATTGTGTGGGGGGTGACTAATCTCATGTGAAATATTTCATGTTCAAAAGTATCTGGAAAGTTCACATTGTCTATTGAACCATTTAAAAAAAAAAATAGGGCTCATCCACACAAACTGATCAGAAAAGGATGAAATTTTTGATGTTTATTTCAGAAAAATAAAAGTAAGCTAAAAAGCATGCACATTCATAATTGTTCTAGAAAAGCTACTATGTTGGGGTTTTGGTGGGATTTTGTGGGGGTTTTTTTGTTTTTGTTTTATTTTGTTTTGTTTTCCTTGTTGTTTGTTTTGTGGGTTTGGTCTATTTATTTATTTGTTGGGGCGGGGGGGGCGGGGGTTGGGTTGGTGTGACTATCTTCCTTGCATAGACAAGCCCTTAGTTCAGCATTTACGTGAAACATCAAATCTGATTTACAACTATTAGAACATTTTGGCAAAATTGCCTTGTAACGAGCAGGAAATCAATGAAGCAAAAGTGGGGATAAGTTGTAACATTTAGTTTTTCTTCTGTATCTGTGGACTTAAAACCACTCAGCCCTTGCACTTCTACTGTGGGTTCCCACGCATTCAGCTGAAATCAGCACCTATCAGCTTCATAATTGCACGTGTGTCTTACTGCAAGGGATTTACCCTACTAAGCTGTGGGGTGTAGCAGAGAAGTGGTAGAATGAGAGGAAATGGTCTCAAGTTGTGCCAGGGGAGGTTTGGATTGGATATAAGGAAAAATTTCTTCACAGAAAATGTTGTCAAGCCTTGGAACAGGCTGCCCAGGGAAGTGGTTGAGTCACCATTCCCAAAGGTATTTAAAAGGTGAGTAGATGTGGCACTTAGGGACATGGTGTAGTGGTGGACTTGGCAGTGTTAGGTCTATGGTTGGATTCAATGATCTTAAGGGTCTTTTTCAAGATAAATGTTTCTATGATTCTGTATGTACAAGTATACACAAGTGTACACATGGGAGCATAATGCATATATTTGCTTGTTGGTAATGAATCAGTCACAGAGATACTTTTGAAGCATTTGTGTAATTCCAATGTTTTACGAAAAGCTGTTTTACTATTAGCTGTGAATAAACAAGTACTACAATTTAGAGTTTCTTATGCACCTTTTCTCTATCCCCTCAGATAATTATTAAGGGGTTTATAACCAAAGGAAATTTCTCAAATGTAGTATCAACTTGCAAAGATTGGAAGGGCATACTTCAACTACCAAAATGAAAATGGATAGAGTTCCTAGTTATTAATACAGTGGGTTTTAGTGTCAGTGCATCTGGACATCATTAAATTGAAGCATACTTGGAACTTGATAATACAAATTATGTATCAACGTAAGTCCATTCAGTTCTATTTGTTCAGAAGTTGTTTCTAATCTACTTAAAATCTTCACAAGAACATAGACTTCTAAATCACTGCTTCCTTGCTAATAATTAAATTACCAAAATTTCTAGTATTTTTTTGCATGATTGTCCTTGTCTTTATAAAGGTGAATCGTTAATTCAAAGATCTGCTTGAATTACACAGTGAGAAATTTTAGGAGCTCTTACACAAAGTATGGTAACAATAACTTGTAAATCAATCATCCAATTTTCATCTGAAAATTTGCATACGCAACACATTATATTTTAAAAAAGAACCTTTAGAAAAAATGTAGGGCATAGAAAGCATCTACTGTTTGTTGTGTTTTTTCTATCATATGCATCTTAAAATTTCATTGTACCTTGAACTAGGATCACTACATTTAACTGAAGTTCTGGTAAACAGCATGATTTTTTAATTGAAACTGTTACCAAAGAATACACTTGGAGCACTGCATTCATTTGTGCTACATGACTGATTACAGCACACCTGCTGCACTTAGAAAAGTGCCTGATGCCTGCAGCCAAGTCACAGTTGATAATAGATGTGCAGTGGTTTTAATTTCACTTAGTGCAGCCTCTTATACATAGTGCTATCATCTATGCCAGGCAGAGAGACATCTGTAATTTGGCACCACTGATAGTACTAAGCCTGCAGTAGAATTTCTCTTTTCACCACTGAAAAATAAAGGATCATCCTAAACTTGTCAGCATGCAAGACAAATAGGGAGAAGAAACCTTGTGAAGAACAAATAGACCAGCTAAAACAACTGGGGAGTGGAAGTGGGGGGGGGGGGAACCCAAAAAAGGTTGGTTTTCAGTCATTCAACTTCTGCTCTGCATCTGAGCCAGCATTTTCAAGCTCTGTGTAGGTCAAGAACAACTGCTTTTCATTAACTTAGTTAATTAAGAGCTTGACAGGGTAGGCAGACTGTAAAGAAGGTACAGAAGAGAAGGTTAAGAGGGATTCTGGTGGTAAAGTCATTGGGTGATACAGGATGGATTCAGCAAGGCAGAACATATTAGAGCTATGTTAGACTGAACTTAATTTCAAAACTAAGCAAGAAATCCTTTGTTCTGGAGAAGAGTCCCCTCAAACTGTAAAGGTTAAATTTTATCTCCAAGCTATCTTGTTATTTAATCTTAGCAATCTAAGAAATTAAAAGCAAAAATAATAATTTAAAGCTGACGAGCACAATAAACAGAAATTTTCGTTTAACCTAATCTGATTAGAAGTGACAACAATTGCTGTTATGACTTATGGATGATAACAAAAAGCCTTAAAGTGGATTTGGTATTTCCTGTATATGAGTTACCTGCAAGAGATATATTCTGTCAGTATAAGATCTGATTTTTAATTTTATCATATATATATTTAGAAATCTAAAGTCTATTTGTGATTTCTCTGAGGAATCAATTTGAACTGCATAAAAAATGTTGATGGGGCAGGTATTATCCCCTGCCCAGAACAGCCTCAAATTTGGATAGTATCAGACATACTGGTGAGAGAGAAATTATTCATGCCTGCATGTTGATGGAAATATCAGCCACTGTTAGAGCCACTTGAGAGGGAATATCTTGCATCATTTCTTCAACAGGAGGAGTTTATTGTCCTTGACAAAATGACAGGGCAGCTGGTGGTGGACTACAGCTATACATAAATCCTGGACAAAGCAGAAGACAGCAGAGAGTACCATAGACTGGTGCAGGACAGCTTACAGTTCACACCCACAAAATAATTTTGAAAGATTCCTGGAAAAAACTACATCTTTTTGCCACTTAAAATCAAAGGTTCTTTGTCTGTTTGACTGCTTGATGGGTGTTTTTGTTTGTTTTATATTCCTCTTTTCTTTCCTGTATTTTTAATTTGAAGCTTGAAAAAAACAGATGTTCACATTAAAAGTCATGTCAATTATTTGTCATAAATTCATATCGAATGTTACTGATAACAGCCAGCTTCACATCAGGCAGTTCCAGTCTCCCAGTTGTGACAGTTGGACCTTCTAGTTTAAATTTTGTTCATATTGGACCTGCCTTACCTAAGAAAAATAAAAATAAAAATAACAAAATGAGGTGGTCAATCTTAAATTTTGACTGCTAGAGGAGATTTTAGCAGTATAAATAAGGTCACTGAAGGTATTTTGGTAAGCATCAGATACAGTGGGGGAGATCTTTCTTCTACCTATATCCAACTTTGCTGTTGCCTTTTGCTTCCTTTCTCTCTAAGGGAAAGTCCTTCATAGACAAGAGCAAGGGGTTTACCTTCTGACTGCCTTTTCAATACATCTGAATGCCTATCCAAGGTGGCTGTATACCAGCATGGATGTAAAAATCAAAGTCCTAAGTGACAACATGGGGTTTATAAAGAAAGAGGTTGTACATGGGAATCTACACAAAGGTGAAGGAGCAAGTAAATAGAGCCAGTGCTAAGTGACTTACCTGGCGACACCACAGCTTTCGGAATATCTGCAAATAGGCCAACACCATAAGACACAGTGGTGCCATGTATGTCACCAGAAAAAAGCATGTGTGATACATTTTGGGGTAAACCTCAGCTGGAAAGAGATTCAAATAGGAAAGGTGCATTTAAATATACATACATTTCAAAATCACCTTAAGAAAAATTATTCATAGAGATATGCATGTATTTTTCAACCTAATAGGATATAATGGAAGAGGCACCCAATAATATCATGGTCAAGATTGCTTTTAAATCATTTCTAGATACACTCTATTAGAAACATGCTTTTTATCTCAAGGATTTCTTATATCACATTATTGATTTCTTATCATAGTATTACTTTACGTATGAAGTCTTAAGAAGTTTTACTTTTTGTTAAAACAGTGATGAATTCATTTTATCTAAAAATGAAAAATTTGTTATATAAAAATAGGTGAGCAATCATCCAATCTACCTCACCTTGACATATTTAACAGGTTATGTAATTGTCTTTAGTTTTAACTCTGCAAAGGCTGCTACGTATCCCTGAGTAAACTGCACAGTCTCTCGCCTATAAAGACTGCAAATGCAAACTGCAGCACACAGGACACTGATGGGAGGAGAGACAGGCATTTCATAAATCACTCTTTGGTGGCAGAATATATGTGATTAAGACTCAGTAATTAATTATTATGATTAAATTTAAAAAATAGAATCAATACATTCAAGAGCTTTAAACCTAGGAAATCTCCAAGATGGTTTTTGACTCAGTTTTAACAATAATGAGTTTGGTGCTCTACTTTCCCACGTATCTCTTTTCAAAAGACTACTTATGAATGTTATTTGCTTAGAAACAACCATCTCAAAAGTGCTGTGAGTGTATGCAGTTTTAAGAATGTTGGATCTTAAGCTCCATCAGTAGTTTATACCAGAATGTGCAGTGCCTGAAAACTTGTCTTCTCTTTTGTAACATTAAAGGTAGTTTGCTATTATCAGTTGTTGGTATTAATGAAACTTAACATCTATGGATGGCCTCAGAAAAGGAATGAACATTATGGAGAGTAAAAATAAATAGAAGAAGAAAAACTGCACCCCATGAGCACTTAAACTGCAAGATAATCCTAGGCATTGCATCTTGGCTAGAGTAAAGAAGGAAAGTTTATGCTAATTTCCAGAATTTCCAAATGTTTCAGGATTATAAGATCTACAAGTGAAATTCTATACTGATTGCTTTAATTAAAAAAAAAAATATACAGAAGAAAAGAAAAAATATGGTTACGTGAGATCAAAACTTTGGTGCGTCAAAATTATTTTCTGCCTGCTAAAGTGACTGAGACTGTGGACCCTATCAAAGAAGAGCATGCCAGGAGAATCTCTGAGAGTTTAATCAGACAAGGATATACAAAGACTTTCCCCATAACTCTCATAGCAGGGAGGAGAACACCATCATGTTAATTCCAGGCTCACTCTCAAATGCAGATTTGCGTAATCTCACACTTGTCATTGGACCTGAAAGTGCCAGCTGGTTCACCAGTCAGAAAAACTTCAGGATCAGGGAGATGGAAACTTGCTACAGCAAAATCCAGCCAATGTTCATTCCCACCAAAGGTAATAGAGATGCTGCCACTGACATTTGATAGTTTTGATGGATCAAGGTTAAAAAATTCAGATAAGTATTTGACTTCTTACTTACTCTAAGATCCTGTAGCAAACCAGCTTACCAACTCCTAACTAGCTGCTGCAGCTACTAGCTCTTGTCAGTGTTCCTGGGGAGCCAGACCATTTGGGGCAGGTATTTTATAATTGGTGTTAACCTGAGATCATATGTTGATTGATGATCTCAAAATTGCTTCTGCATTCCAGTAAATGCAGCCTCATAACAGTCCTGTTAGCCAGGGAAATACCAACATGCATGCTTCACAGGTGGAGAGATTAAGGAGAAACTGGAGTAATGTGACTTACTGGGATCACAGGAGGTCAGAATTGAAAGTACATTCTTTCTGCTCAGGAGGAGGTGCCACCTGCCTCATCAGTACTCTTCTGGCAGCCAGACCCCTTTCAGGTAGGACGGTACATATTTAAAAGGCCATCTGGAGTTTATGACTTCCAATTTAGCATTCCAAGTAAAGTGAAACATTAAATGAGCCTAGCTATCTACAAAGAACTAAGGACCAGGTTGGAGGAAGATCCTAACACTTGCCTTTGAAGTTTAGCCACCTGGAAAGTGCCAGCTGCTAAACATCAAAGGAAACCTGTCCCCTCCTCCACCCAGGGCAAAGCCCTTTGCAGAACTTTTCCCTAAGAAGCATGACTCTGTTTAGCTTCTCAAGCCAAAGAAAAGCTTTAAAGCTGTTTGACAATCACAGCAGCAAGAAGGAGGAGGGCTGGCTAAGGATACCATTCATTTATCAAGTAAGTGAGTTCCAGGCTCCTTGAATGCAAACATCAATCAGTCTGTGGTCCTGCCTGATTGGGATGGATGAAACTCTTACTGCCAAGCAGCAGAGGAGAAAAGTGTCCTTGCCTTCCATGGTCATGAAACAGACTTCAGGACAGGGGAAGATTGTTCTTAGCTGGAGTAACCACCTCTTTAAGAATAAAACAGTGACTCTCATGTCTCTGGCTGCTGTTGTATTGAAAAGAGAGAATAAAACATAAAGCAAACAGGTGTTCATAGGGGTTGGACTGGGTTCAGATCAGCATTCCTACTCAGCTTCATTCATAAACTATAATTACCCGATAAAGGATCAGTAGGTTAAAACAAGCTTTCTTCTGTCTACTGCAGGGGTTATTAAATAGATCTTAAAATTTTCTAAAGCTCTCTTCTCCACACTGTCTTCCAGTCCCAGCCTGGCATTGGTAGATTGAAACTACAACTTCTGGATTTTTGCCAAAATTTTACTATATTTGTGTGAATACATACATACATGCATACATATATTTATTTAATCAAACTGAAATAAACAGGCTCAAAACATTTTGATATGTCTAGAAAATGAAACAGTCTCTTAAGCCACAGGTGCTTAACGAAATTGGTACTCATGACAGCTTTCTTAAGAGTAGGGAAAAACAAGACTGTCAAGTTTGTTGAGCGTCAGTAGAGTTCCCAGGTTCCCTAGTCTCAGGAAGGTTTTGGAGTTACTGTGAGTTTTTGGAGTTACTAATATGGAGAAGCAATGCAACTAAAAGTGTATATTTTTAAGATAAAGCTTAATAATTAGGGATGTTAGGAAGTGGGTGCCCACAGCAGAGAAAAATCAACCACACAATGCAGTGCTTCCAAACTAAGTTCCTATGTCGGAGTACTTACGGTTAGCTAATACTAAAATTACATCTTGAAACCTGATATATTGTGCTTGAGTTATCGACTTACAATAACACCAAGCATAATTTTAGTATTAGAAATATTCTGACTTCTTTCTGCATAAAAATATCCCATGAGTTTTTTCAGTAAACTCTGAACACTTTGATAAACAGGATGTATAAAGCTTCTTGTAGTACTGCAATTTCCAGCTATTTGTTTTCCAGAATTAAGACAATGTGTTTTTGTACTATTGTATGAGTAGTCTAAGAGGAAATGGAACACAGAGTCTTCCCTTTGTTTCCATTCAAGCATGTAGTTTTGGGAAAGGATTATCTCCATATTCTTTTTATCATTTGCAAAGGGCTTGGCTAATGCACTTTGGCTAACACTCTCTTCTTGAACAGCTCTAAGACAATGTACTTAGCTGACTTGGACACATGGTGAACTCATTTTAATAAACTTTTCTTTTATTTTGGCACTTTATCATCAAATTCAGCACATAGCAATTACAGGCTATTATAGAACTGTGGCCAACTCTGGCTCCTTAAGTGAGCCTGCATAGGTCACATGTTGGATCCTTCTGCATTCCCAAATAAAATATTGTTATTAGACAGTACTCAAGATGAAAAACTCTTAGCCTAGAACTGGCAATGAATTTAGGCTGAACTATTGCTCCATTTGCAGTCACTGGCAGTTCTCCAAGAGCACACTCAAATCTTATTAGTCAGGGTGGCGACTATTTGTTCACCATTAAGGAGCCCAAGTGTCACAGTGCTGATCAGACCTTCCCTCCAGACACTCATCAGACTTTTATGGTCTTCAGCACGTAGTCCTAAGTCTGTGTAGGGTACAGTGTTCTCTCCTGCTTTGGCATCTCTGACATCTTCCTGGACATGGATTCCAGTTAGTCCTCCATAGCACTTCATGTTTCAGTGGCCCTGGGGTCCCAGAATTAAAAGAGACTTCCAAAACACTTTGGAAAGTCTCACTAAGCATCCTCTTTTTGCAGTGCCAATCTTGAACATTCACAGTTTAACATCCTTGGAACATATGGTGTACATGATACTCTGCAAAGATTTTATCAGATGTACTCTAATTTTAGACAACATTAATTATATGCAGCTCTAAACAAAGCAATAAACACCCAAATACAATCCCTTTCTCTAAATTGACTCTCTTATAGGACTTTCTCAGGGTCTCTTGAGAGTGGGCAACATCTACATCTCCACTTTCTCTTTTCAAATACAGGTTATTTGTAGCAGCATGAATTTTTTTCTCCTTCAGCGTCCTCCTAGTTAGCTCTTTCTTTGACCCTCTATATTTGCATAGTCAAAAAAGGCAAAACAAAATCCAACAAAAATGCAACTATTTTCTTTAAAAATATTAGCTCTTTATTTCTTCTTCTGGCTTTAAGACTCACCAGTCTTTTCAAAATGCTGCCTTGTTACCATGTTCTTTTGTCCTTTTTGGGGGCCTTTGTGATTTCAAACCCTATTTTTCAGTAGAAAAACTGCATATTCTATGCTTTGGCCTAACTCAGAGGCCTTAGATACTTTCAACAGATTGGAAACTATTTTTTAATGATGCTTGGTTCTCTATAGTCTGAAAGGGATGTGTGTATATATGTATATGTATATATATTATCCTCATTGAGAAAATATGGTTAACTCTACTTTTACTAAGCAATTCCATGATTTTGAGAAATCTACTTGTAACTTAATGCGTATAAAGATTCTTCTTTCAAGTTACTGCGATAAGCTATTATTAGAACATGGAGATTTTTTTAAGGATATCTGAAATGCACCAGCAGAATAACTAGCAGTGCCATTATAACTAGCATTGCCATTACTCATCAAAGAACTATTCACTAAAAGAAGAATTATTCATTAAAAAGGCAGCAAGATAAAAATAAGATTGTTATCTTTCAGTGGAGCGAAAAGCTTCCAATTTCAGAAAACTTTTTAATATAAAATTTTTTTTTCATGCTCTAAATAATAATTTTTAAAAATTGGAGTGTTTGAACTTCCTTTCTGAAGTCACACACAAAAAAATTGATTCTATATGTACCTTGTTATAACCCTCTCTGTCTCTCCAAACATCCAAGTGAAAGCTCACATCATAACCTGAAGACCAGTAGATTTAAGTTTAGACTAATACACTCCATAGGAGTAGAGTCTTGCAAGCACGTGGGAGGTTGGGTTGGTTGGTTTTTGTGGGGTTTTTTTTATAGAGTGGGTGCTTCCCCTTAGGCACATCTTTGGACTGCAACTACTTCAGCACAACTGAACAAGAGGCACTCTTTAAAATAGTTCTAAGCCAACTACAGACTCTGTAGTTCAAAAGCAGCACTTTCCCATTGGGAATCAAAAAGTGGCCAATATAGATCTGGAAATTCTGAGATTAAGTTTCCTGATGAAATGCTCTCTTGACTTCCTAATTAATTAACCACATCATTTCCTAGGTTGAGATTAAAAGAATCTTTGCTGCAGAATTAACCCTGAAGTGATGAAGGCATGAGTAATTGGTTCTGTGCCAAAATGAGTGGACAAAAACTGTACTTGGAATGAATGCTGTGAAAGAAAATAGTCACATAACTACTGCAGTATCCTGCAGCAGATAGGGATACAAAATTGCTCACAGATGAAGAAAGAACACTAGAAGGAAGTAAAGAGCAGATTTGTCCTCGCCAATGAAAGACCAAGTACAATACAGCTTAACAGAGGCTTCCTCTAACCTAAAAACTTAAGAGCACATCTTTGTCAGCAATGAGTGCCAGCAAGCTAGCGGCCACCTCTGCCCCCCTGCCTTGTCCCAGAGGACTAACTGGGATGAAGGAGATAAAGAACAGGGAATATGATATGCAGTGTCCTCTCATTAATCCTCTGATGGCTCTGTGAAAGCTGTTAGCAGAGAAGGAACTTCCAGAACAGCACAGGGAAGAGCCCTCAGCAGTTCAGGCTGTTTAAGCTAATTTATCATGATAATTAAGTACAGGTGATCCGGTTGTATTTTATCATAACTGTTCACAGGACTGGAATCTTCTTCTACAGAGACAGCTCTGGGAGAATATCTGATTGTGTTTTAGTCGTACTCAAGGCTATAAAACAGGCACCTTTTAGTTATATGTTTTGGCAAACTTGGCTTTATTTTCCTGTGTGTGAATAATGGCATTACTGATGGCCATTATATCCAGTGTCAGAATCACAGCATGTAACTCATGCACTCTGTTAGCATTGGAGGTCTGCCAAGGCCCACCAGAGTCGAGCCTTAACCATTTGGGTGGGTGGCTCATACCACTTGCTGTGAACAGAGACAAAATAGAAGTAGTTACTCCCTGGCAATCCTTACAGCTTCTTGCAGCTGCATTCAGATACAGAACATGTTAGATTCAAAGCCAATCTGGAAGGGCAGGGTTACACTTCTTGTATAGACCAATTTGTAACCAATTACATTCACAGAGTTATTTAAATTATTTTGCCCACGACAAGTTTGAAATTTTGGATTAACTCACTACCCCATATTGATGACATCACTGTAAATTCTGCAATGACCTGTAATTTGCATTGAACTCCCAGGAGATGTCTATAAAGACTAGTCAAATGCCAGCAATTAGCCAAATATCAGGCAAACAGAAATCTGTTCTTGCATAGTTACTTCTTAAGGCTAAATACTTAAGTCTTTGTAAACCTGCAGTGTCCACCAGTCACAGAACTATAAAAGCATTTAAGGGTGGGAACATCTCTACCCTCTGGGAAGCATCAACATGATCCAGACACAAGTCAGCCTCATTCATTTAAACTTGATTTAAAATGTACTTTAAGTCTCAACAACACAAAAGAAATGCAGAGAAATTTCACAGAATTTGAAAAATAATACTTCCGGGAAATGTTATATAATCAAGATCATTTTGTGTTATGTTTATACAACTTGACTTCATATTAACATCTCCCGGTATTTTGATTACTTTATAGCAGTACAAATTCAGCTTGTATGGTCAATGACAGACTCACCTCCCCAGTGCTCATCACACACTGTGAACAAGGTGGTTTTATTGGCTAATCCTGGGAACACACTGCTGCACTCCATAACAATAGCCTGAGGAATCATTATGATGCAGGACACAATCCAGATAATTATAATGCTGTTCCTTGCTCGCTTGGCTGTGCTTTTAAACATCAAAGGGTGACAAATTGCATACCATCGATCCAAAGCAATGCAGCTGAGGGTTAGGACAGACACAGAGACTGAAACTGTCTAAAGAAAAGGAAATATTGTGTAAATGTAAATATAGGGCTTTTTCCCAGAGTTTCAAAAATTATTTATTGTACTTTTCCCCCACAGTTTTAAAAATTATTTGTATTTTCAACATAGTTCTTTATCTGCAATTGTCAAATAGACTTCAAGAAAAAAAAGACTCCTTTTAAAATAAATTCTTACAGAATTGGTGTACTCCTACTAGAATCCACAGGACAAGTCACACATTAAAATGCTAACTAAACTGAATAGCTGTAGCAAAATCAAATTTTGAAATAGCAAATTTAATCAACTGGGAATTTATAAAACTTTATCTGAAAAAAAAGCTTTAAAAACATTAGACAGCAAATTTTATCTTTTTTTCTTTGTAGAAAAATTTATTTGTTGGTTTCTATGTTATATTAACATACCAGAGCCATCATTTTGCTTTTCATTTTTCATGAGAACAATGAAACTCAGGATCTCCTGAAAAAGTCCTTGACAACAATCAGTTTAAGGTAGACTAAGACATTTTACCTTTTATTCAGGAAATAAAGTTTTATAAAGCAAATAACCTAGCACTTCAATTTTATTCTTTCAATCTGTATGCTAGATGAACACTCACGCTTCAGATTTTCTTTCACTAGAATGGAGGTTTTGAAAAAAAAAGTTAGGATTTTGATTGTATCAAGTAGAGCTCATAGCTGCTGGAGAACTGTTGTCCTTGACAATGTGGCTCTTTGGCCATAGAGGTATCTTCCGAAAATATAAATTGTGCTGGAGGCACAGAGCTGATGATCTATCTGCATACACTCTGAATACTGCTTAATTCTTCTGAATTATAATGACTACAAAGCCAAGCACTTGTCATTCCAGTTTGCCCAGTCAGTTCATCCAAACACCTATTCTTAGAAAAGGTATTTGTCAATCATTTTGATGCAAATGATTTCAAAACTAGTTAAGTCCACAGGTAAATGAGTAGAAGCAATTATTGCTTAAGGCAGACGATCTGATCAACTCCCAGTGAACCTGGATACTTTGACTATTTCTGAAGAACACAAAATCAGTAAACACAAAAAATGCCCAGACTGCCTTCAGAAGTAGTATTCTCTGTCCTGGACACTTGTATAGCTGTTTATATCCACACAGAGAGAATATTAATGACTTTATTTCTATTTACAGACATTTTTATTGCTTTAAATCCCTTCTGAATCATTAAAAAAGATCACTAAAAGTAAAGAGCATCAGAAAAATGTCCCAAAAAGTGTATTGCTGAAGTCCAACAATCGGACCAAAACCAGTCTTTATTAAGCATAATCATATTCCCAAGTGGAAGAGACTTTTAGGCCTCAGCGTGTACCCTGAGATACCTACTCAGTATCAGGTATAGACTTTCATTGGATTAGTAGTATTAGGAAGATGCTATTGTTATTTCTGGTTTTCATAACATGGGTAATGTGTACACAAACACAGAAAAATAATACCTGTAGGTAGGGAATCACTTTACAGAGGGTCTGCCCAAAGAACCACGTTTCTGTGATGTCCACAACTAAAGTTGCTGGAAGACAAGTAATTGTGACCAGAATGTCAGCCAGAGAAAGATTCACTATGAAATAGTTGGTAACTGTCCGCATGTGATGATTCTTCCACACTGCAAGGCAAACTGAATTTGGAAAGACAAGTTAGTGAAATGGAAATGACTTAGGAAATGCTTTAAGAGGAAAACATTTGACTTTGCGGAATTAAGGAAATGTTTGTGTCCTTGGTTTAATACAGAATATTTGAATATGCAGTTCAGTGCAAGAACCATGTGTTTTCTTTTAGAGTGGAAACAAGAGAGTACATGTAGAGAGATTCTTGATACACAAAGAATAGCTTTCCACAGACTGCAGCATGGAAAATAATCCAAGATATAAAGCATCTTACTTTTCTGCTAGTTAATCTTCACTAACTACTCATACAACATTCTTTATTTCTCTTTCAAGCCATTGGCTCTAGTCTACAGAAATACACATCTATTTCTGTAAAAGTTTATCTGTTTTCTTATGATAGCATGATGCTTAAATCAAATTGCTACAACACAGAATCTTGTAAACTGTACCAAGTCAAATATAATTTTATAAAATATTTTGCTGGATTTAATATATCTATTGAATCTGCAGGGAATCTGTAATAATTT
Source organism: Corvus brachyrhynchos (assembly GCF_000691975.1). NCBI lineage: Eukaryota > Metazoa > Chordata > Aves > Passeriformes > Corvidae > Corvus > Corvus brachyrhynchos. The sequence goes on from NW_008239080.1 coordinate 6,442,141, forward strand.
TCTGGGTAACTGTGATTTGAAGTAAGTTAATTAAAGTAATTTTTGCTGTATTAAATGTGTTACATTTTTGATGATGATCAAAAGCAGCATGTAGCAGGCGCTTTATAAGATGTGCCTTTAAAGCTCATTTTGTATATTTTATGTCTCTCTTTTTCAAATTGAAAGACTTTTAGAAATGAGGCAAATCAGTCCTTTAAAATCATTACACTGAATTCATAAGCTGCTAAATTAAAAATGCCATAATTAAGTCTGAGAAAGTAGCCCAAAAGTAACTTCTAAAATAATTTCAGAAGACAAACCCTGAGTAACTGTAGCAATCGAAAGCTTTTAAATTATTCAGATCTTTAAATTAATTCACCCGAAGATCTTTAAAAAACTGATGCAAATTTTCCAGAAACACCCACAAGACTTCTTGTAAGACAAGAATAAAATTCATAGCACATCAAAGGGTCTTCCCTGCAAACAATTATTCATCCATCATGCAAATCCAGATGAAGGTTCAAAGTCTCCTAATCCGTCAGGATATAGCATAATGCTTAATTTAGATATATTAAACAGATCAGAGAATGTCAAAAAATTGAGTTAAAAAGGTCTTCAAGAGATTGCCCAAATCTAAAATGGAATCTGCCAGAGTTAAGCCACTCTTCTATAGTCATTAAACTAGCTAAAACAGCTGGAAAAAATACACAGACTTTAAGGCACGTAAGCTCTTGAGATCAGATGCTTCCTTAGATCCTAAGAAGGATGATGTGCCTGAAAGCTTCTGTCTATCTTCCAGCTGTATCAGTTGATCTAATAAAATATATTACTTCATTCCACAAATCTTGTGTCTTTAGAGCACCAGAACTACAGCAAGACTACAACTAAGCAACTGTTGGCAAGTTTACATTTTAAAATGTTTCATTTGAAGACACCACACATCTCTTAAATGTGTTGCACTGTTTAATTATCTTCTCTACCAAAAAAATTCTTCTCATGTCTAATCAACTTTTATTTTGCCGCTATTTATATAACCTTTTTTTCTGCACATAGGCAGGAATGAGGAAGAGTTTTTTCCTGCAGCAATGTTTCACATATGTAAGGATTTTTGTTATGTATTTTCTCAGAACTTCAGAGCTCTTTATCTTTTATTCTTTTTTTAAAATATCTTTTATTTTATTTATTTATCTTTTAGTCATTTCTAGAACATCTGCAACCATCCTTGTTGCTGCTCTCTGGACACTTTCAGACTGAACTGAACCTTTCTGGACCAAAATGGGCAGAATACTCTTTCAAGATCTTACCAGAGCTGTGGCAGGAGCTGAGATTGCAGTACTTCTTCATGAGGGCTATGTTTAGACATTTAGACTAGGACATAGAGAATGGGAGAGGCTAAGTGCCTTCACTTTCCTCTAAGACCAGGTGATTTTATTACCTATCTTTTTAAGATATAGACTTCCAAGGTTCATCTAAAACCTCTGTTGTGATGCAGCATATGTTCTTCATATATTTTAATGTGTTGCAGAGATAGCTCTGAATTCTGTAGCTTATATAAATTTAATTTTTGCTATATATGTATCATGCTCTCATAAATGCAAATGAAAACCTCTCTACAAAGATCTTCACTGTTCTTGTACTGGTTTTGAAGAGAATACAGTATACATTTCTTCTATTATTTTCTTCCTGAACACAGAATTACAGCTTTTCTTACATGTGGCCTCAGATAGCTAAAAGGCAAGGCTTATAAATTAAAGGCTTAAAGGAAACATCATATTAATTGTATTTTCTTCCCATTTGGAAGATTTAAAGTACCTAACAAAGTAGTTATTTCTTTAGCATTGCATGCTAATTAAAATGTAACTAATCAGAGCTTTATCACTGTCACTCGTGCATGGGGTTACCGCAATTATAGTCTGATAGTGCAGAGGCAGCACCTAACAGGGAATAATACATTGCTGCGCCTCTGGAATGTTGTCTGCAGTTGGAAATCCAGTGCTGGGGAAAAAATTGTAATAACCATTTCACTTTCAATAATTTTAATACTTAACTCTAAAAATTTGAAGATCTGGAACTTTACTTATGGCTGGTTCTTTAAGTGCAATTCATATTCAAAGTATGGTCCTGCCTTTTATTTAGGCAAAAGTCGATATTAAGTGGCAATGTTTTTCTGTACTTTTTATTCCTTTTATCAACAGGCAAAAATTAAATAAAATGTTGTTTAAAAGTTCAGGGTTTGGCTACTTTTTTCTCATATTATCATTTCAACAGTCCTGTGTTCTACCCAATTCAGACAAGTTCATCATTTTCAGCCATGGACATCAGTGCCTAAAGGTGCAAGGTTTAAGCAGATATGTTTGGTCTTTGACCAGGCCTATTCCCATTCCTGTGCTGGTCCATGTGAAAAAGACCTGAATATAAACATTATTTCTGGTAAAACAAATCTATTAAGTTTAAAAATATGAGGTCAATCTCACTGGCAGCCAGCTGCATCAGAAACCAATTCATAGCATTCTGCATGTTGAGTTCAAAGCTGTCTATCAGTATCAGCAAATGAAGCCTCACGATACCGCAGAGATCTAAGGAATATTACCATTTTCATCTTTGACACAAAGAAAGTGAAGTGCAGAACAGAAGTTAAAGGCTGTACAGTAAATCAGACACAGAATAAGAAACTTGTACTCCTAATTCCCAGCTGTGTACTAAACCTTCCAGATCACACTGGCTTAACACAGATGGAATTTAGATGAACTTCAGTATTTGCTGTTCCTCAGAGTAATATAAAAGACTATGCTTCTTGCTACTCAGGGTGTACCAGTGTTCAGAAAAGCCAAAGTAAAGAAAGTAGCCCTGAATACCTTTGAATTCTAATCCATGGGGGTAGGCACCTGGAAGGTGAAAAAGCCCAATAGTTTGCAAGCATAGAAATGCAAGATAATTTGTTACTTTATATTTCTCTGCTTATGCTTGTGTATTTCCCCTTTTGACCTCTTCTCTTCTTTGCAGCATAAAACATTTTCCATTCTTTTTATGGCACATAGCACAAGAGCACCTTAATCAGCTCTAAGTTTACACAAATGTTTACATACTACCATAATAATTAAATATCCCAGAAACTCATTCCATGAATGTATATATTTAAAAAAAAAAAATAGATTGTGAAAATAGCCTCTGAAGAGGAAGTATTCTAAAACCAAGTCAGCTTTCTCTGCCCTCGTTGCCCTCTGCTGTTTGAAGTACTGTTTTCAACCTGCCACAAGCATTGGTAATGTTTTCTTTCAGTGCAAGGCTAAAAAGCTGTGAGAATCTGCTACGAGTTATTTGAATAGGACAGAATGATAGAAAGACATAAATAGGTCCTAAATGACATAAAATTATTTCAATACATTCCTTCCAGATTCGCTGTTTTTCTGAGTTTACTACAGCCCAAGGTTATTCAGTAGTCTTGGACAATAGCTTCATTGATAGTGTTCTAGCAGCTCATGGAGAAAGATTCTCTACCTGTACCCAAAACCTGCTATTTTATAGGAGTGAAAAATAGTTTGACTATGCCACTGAATATTGTGCAGCTAGTTAAGTGTCTGAACAAAAGAATTTCATAAACTCTCCACTTGCACTCCTTTAATTACACATTTTCATCTCAGGCAGTTTGTATTACAGAGAGACACTCAGCTCACATATAAACACACA
>NW_008239080.1:6445823-6455426 GCF_000691975.1 Corvus brachyrhynchos
GAGAAGAGAAGAGAAGAGAAGAGAAGAGAAGAGAAGAGAAGAGAAGAGAAGAGAAGAGAAGAGAAGAGAAGAGAAGAGAAGAGAAGAGAAGAGAAGAGAAGAGAAGAGAAGAGAAGAGAAGAGAAGAGAAGAGAAGAGAAGAGAAGAGAAGAGAAGAGAAGAGAAGAGAAGAGAAGAGAAGAGAAGAGAGGATAAGAAAGGTAGTAAAGATTCTCAGTTGGGAGTGTATTTTACAAAAAAGTACTTCAAAATTATAAAACAGGAGATGAGGCCAGCAACAGCCTACTTAAAAAAACTTGGGAGATACCACAGTGCTAACAGAATGCCTGTTTAGCTGGGGCACAGAAGAGTGGCCCAAACTGAGCTCTTTAGACCTCCATTAAAAATCTGTGAAATAGTAAAAATAATTGAATAAAACCTCAATTTAACATTACATGCAAAGCTTTTATGCAACCTTTGATGTTACTTATGGCTGGTTTTTATGCAACATGGCTATAAATGGGACTGAGAAAGAAAGTGGGGAAAGCGGTGTTAACACAGACACTGAAGAAAAGAGAATTAGAATAATTAAAAAAAAAAAAGATAAATTTAAAATAGCAATTCAGGAACATGCTTCTGCTCTGCATGATTTTCCCTACTGCTAATGGAACCTAATTACCTGCCCAATGTATTGTATTATTTTCCATATTTTTGCTTTTATTTTACAAAACCACTCAGAGTTATTCCTGCAAGTGCAAACACGCAAGCCAGCTGTCACAAGGAGCAGCTCTTTTTCTAATGGCTGTCCCAGCTCCTTCATCTCACCTTTCCTTTCTCCAGACTTCAGCAGAGCTTTAAGCAAAGCGCTTGCTGTTCCCACTTTTTCCACAGAGTGTCAGTGAAGGCTCGGAAACTAGCTGGAGCCGCCAGACTGAAAGCGTTTGGAAAAATTTGTGGAGGCTTTCCATAAGCGAGGACAGTTCTGTGATAATGAAGCTGGTTTGTCAACCCATCCTCCAAACACTGACGATCTCCCGTTCCCCAAAAAATTCTCTCAGGAAAGTCCCAGAAAGGACAAAAAAATAAAAGGTTAAAATCAAAGTTAAATTTAAGACGGTTGCTGTTATAAATCCATCAAGAAAGCTTCACCTCATATTCCTGAAGAAAAAAACCCTTTCTAATATGACAATATAGTGAGATTGGTATTTTTCACGTACAGATTTAGTCTCTGTGGTTTAGTGTCCTGAGGCATTTTAATTAGAGTCTGTAATGGTGTTTAATCAATTAGCACAGCTCATTGTATCTCAAGCTGAATATGAAAACAATACAAAGGCTCCATCTGGTATAAAGTGCAGCTGCTTGCCTCCTGGAAGATTTATGCTGTCTTGAGCATATTAAACACTGTGCTGCAGTCCTTCCTCTGGTGGACTGCTGGGTCAGCTGTCAATTTGTTTTCTACATGTCAACCCTAAATAATTTCCCTCACACTCCAGAAGTCTTGTCAACTCCTTATTCAATGGGTCATCTTTCAGTGCAACTTCCTGACCAAAATAGAAATGTAATTTCCATAACCAGCAGTACCTGACATTTTCATATGTAAAGGAATTACTTCATCTCTTATCTAATTTTTGATGAATAATAAATCCCAGATGGATGTAAACAAAGAATTATCGTTTTTCATACTAAACCACAATGATTTTATTTTGCTTTGGTAATTCAGTCTCACAACTGTTTGACTAAAATATCAAAATATGGTCATCCAGAAGTTATTTGGAACTGATGCTGTGATTATAAGACCTGGTAATCAGCATCTCCAAATGCATTAGGCAGAAAGCTTCTAAAAATCTTTACTTCTTCACAGTATTTTACAACTAGTGACAAAAAATGGGATAAATAGTTTTGAATTATACATATTTATTCTCTATCTCCTAATCTACCCACCCCCCCAACTGTTTTCCCCTCACAATTAATTGGTTCTCTGTATGGAATTCTTCCTCTTGTTCTCTTTTGGTGATAGTACCTGCTGCAAATCAGGATCTGAGTGGTGGGATGTCAAGCAACACAATCACGGAAGTTTGAACGGAAGGCTAAGTGGATATGCTACCAAGGAATTGTGGAGAGCTAGAGCCCCTGTAAAAACACTGAATGTATACTGCTGGAAGGAAGAATGCTGTCATTAAAACTACCTTCATTATGAACGACTCCTGATTAAGGATTCTTCTGCTTTGACTTAAAAGTCTAAAAATTAGGTGCCTATGACTAAGCTTATTTTATTTAAGGAAGGCTTTCCTTCCAACAATTTTATTGATGATCTTGATTAAGGGGAAAGAAGCACTTTAACTAAATTGCAGAGGATATTTGATTAGGGGTTTTTGAAACCAGCAATGAGAACAAAAGATCTAAAACAAAGCAATATCTTCTTTGAATAGGGAGATATCTAATCCTTAGGCTGTCCATCTCTTACCCACTATTAAGCTCTAAACTCACACATTACCTCATTTTTACATAACTAATCTTATCTGAAAGAAAGGAGACCAACATGAGACCAGGCTTACATTGAAAAGTAATAGAAAAAATGACACAAAGAAAATACACTGTTTTATACAATGTTTTTAATAACTGAAATACTGAAAAAAAATCCTGTATCTGGTAACAATACCTGGCAGATAAGAACTGTCCTTGAATATGTGGTGCGATAGCTGAAAAGACAGACAATACTCTGAGTAAAGGAATTAAACAGCCTACCAGTGAGGCAATAGCTCCTCATCAACAGGAAACAATGGATGTGTTCAAACACATATTTGAAGGAATTCTTAAAAACATGACAAAAGGAGCAGGTGGCTAGGTCATGCTCCCTGTGTATCACATATAAACAAGTGTGTATGTGTAGGTTCTATCGCACAGGAAAAATACCGAAACAGTAAAAAATGCACTTGAATAACATAGAACACATGAGATCTCAAAGTATTTTGTTGAATATCAGCTCCACTGGCATGTACTAATGGGGAACTGTCACCCACAAAAGACAGTGAGGATCTACATAAATAAAGCAGATATACAGCAACTAGCTTGCTTGCAGCAGTATGTTTTCTGAGGTTTTCTACCTACCACATGTTCTATCGTACTGAAGGTTTTAAACAGACTTAAGAGTTGAGGGTTGTGGGTTACTCATGTGCTCCAGCCCACTTCTACATCTTAGGCACTGGCACCAGAGAAGAAAACAAGAACTGAATTGTGTGTGCTGGAAGCTTATGTCTACAGGTCACAACTGTACAACAACCATCTAATTGGCACAGGATTCATTTTCTAACTCGGCCACATTACATAATCTTAGGCAATTAACAATCTAATGGAAATGGGAGTTATTAGCAGGAGATCAGCTATGCTCTAAAAACAGACTGCCCAAAATGCCAGGTTTGATCAGCTCTGGAGGAAGTGAAAGGTTACATCAAAGAGTTTTCCTAATCTAACTGTATTGATTAAGACAGATGGATTGGTTTAAAATGTCTCACCACACACACACAAATCATTACCAGTATTAACTGGCAAACCCAGTCATCTCTGCAGAGCTGGCTATACCAATTGACCAGATGTTTCATAATAATAATTGATATTATTACAAATAAAGCCTACAAAATCTTTATCCACACTTCCTATTACAGATGGAAGAGTCAGAAATACAGCTGTCATACTGTATATGACACTATGATAAAAAGATTTCACACTTTGCTGATTCAATTTAAAGCTGCATGACATTAAAATTAAGGTGTGCTTCACAGCTGAAATGGTGTGCAACTTTGAAAACATATTGTTCAAAAAGCACGCATCAGTCACTGCAATATGGAGTTGCACGAGGAAAAACCTTTCCATGTCTATGTCTGTTTCCAATGGAGATGTAAGAGTGCCTTTTCTGCAGGATATACAAAGAAAACACAATTCACTATGCTAGTGACATGTTCCAGCAAATATCTTCCATATTATACAACTGAATCTGTATCATGGATCCTCATGTCAATGTAATATTCCATGAACTGGCTAAAATCCTTGCAGTCCTACTGTACTAAGAACCAGGAGACAGAGCACAGTTCTGTCAGGGCTGAGTGCACCCCCAGGCTCTGCAACCTCTGCCCCCTGCTCAGAAGCTAGCTGCCCATGCTGGAGGCCAGGTCTGGTATGGCGTGGCACGTAAGCTGAGACCAGGCTTTGGGAACAGAGCTTTTGTAGTTTTGGAGTACTCTTCTGGGAGTCAGCCTTTTGCCCCAGAGCTGCATTTAAGCTCAGGCTCTCACACCAGGCTCAGGCAAAGACCAGGTTGCAAGTATGCTTTTGCCTTGCTGAATTTGATTGTAAAACTCATCCACTGACTTGGCTTTCTGGCTTAACCTCAGACCTGTTTCATCACTGTGGATTTGTCTGGTGACTGCTGGGAGGTGACTGAAACCTGGTAAACATCTTCAGACCTACCAAGCTCTCAGGCACTGTGGGACTGTGTTGGTGAGTACACTGCCCTGTCAGTCTTGCTGCTGCCCTCAGCTCCTGGCACCCCTTCCCCTGGGGAACAATCCATCATAGCTCTTTTCTGACGCATTCCACTTGTGAGACAGAAAGTAAGTCAGCTGCCTATGTCCAAGAAAACAAAGAAGGTTTCACTTGACATACAACACGGAAAATAAACTATGCTTTATAAACAAAGAAACATCCAAACCCTTCAAATTTTTTTTATTTTGAAAGATGGTGAGTAATCCCTGTATTGTGCAAACACCAGTGGACTTCAACTGATACTCGAACTCTTACATAAATTGAGGTCATACTTTCTCTTAGGTAGATAAAATATATACATATTGTATCATTTACTATGTGCTGTCTTCTTAACAATGATAAAGCCATTCTAGTTATTATTCATCCAACGGATAAAGGTGACTCTCATGCTGATATTACAAAGTCCTTTCAGTGTTAGATTCCCCAACTAATCTGAAAGAAAAGAAATGTAATAATTTAAAATGTAATTAAATGAAATATGCCTGATCTACAGCAATGAAATAGGATTCATGAAGATCCTTTAAGAGAATACATGACTCATCCAATTCTACCAACACAAGCATGTATGCCTAGACCTCAGTATTCACTGGATATCTTTAAAATTATAACAGAGCAGCATTTGAGAGAGTTGCCTATTCGTAGGCATTGAGCAGGATTCTGGTTAGAATTAGAGCCATACATAGATTTTCTTTCTTCTCCAACCCTAAAAAAAAAAGTCAAATTAAGGCTGTTGAACTCTATGAGTCAGACTGTGAACTCTTTGAAGAATGGACCACAGCTGGGTTCTGTACAGATCTCAGCACAACTAGCAGTTACTGTAAAACAGGTAACAAATAATACAGCTATCCAGAGAAGAGTAATTCTCTCACAATCTCATTCTGAGTTGGAATGAAAAACAAGTATCACCAAACTGTGTGAGTAAAGAAAGTTTCTGAGACTTCTCACTGATGTACTACATGGTCTCTTACCCTTGGAAGCCAGCAGCGTTGAGGACTTTCAAGCTGGGCACTGGCAGCCTGTATGTGCTAAAGATTTCAGCCCCTGCCAGCTCTGGGAAGGCCTGCCAAGAGGCCCAGCAGCCCAGCTGGTGGGATGCAAGAAGGTTGGTTGTTTTGCCTTCAGTCTTTGATCAAACCAAGTGATCTCTGCTGTACATTTTAATTTTGTTGAATGCATGTTCCCTGAGAGAAACCATTTCATCAGAAAAATCCTGACCCATGTGAATGAATAACTTCAACAAGGACCATTTGCATTCTTCATATGTACAAACAGAGTTAAATATATGTAGTTGTACATTACTTTTTAATCCTTTGCTGTCTTACTCCAGTTATTAACTACTGCAGCTGATCAGTCTGGAATGGTGTCAGTAACCAGAGACGTTCAGACATCCTAAAAATACCTGTCCTTCTTTAATTATCTAGTTTCCTATTTCCAAGCAATGTTTTTAATGACACGTTTTCAAATAAAGAAGAAACAGATCTTTACAGTCAACATACATCCTACATTAAGAAGTCCTACATTCTCTACTAGATGTGCAAAGAAATTGCAAGAGTTTCATTGCTCTGCAGTAGTAAAGAAAATTTTTGGTCTTATTGCAAAACAGTTAGTCCTTACCCTCCACACTTATTTCTGCTTCTAGTGATAAATAGTGACCAAGTGAAGAAGAAAATAGGACAAATCATACCAATATTGCCATCTAGATTTCAGATTCCCTGAATGTTCATGTAAATATGTCATAAAGTCATCTTAAAATCTGTTTCTTTTCATTGGCTTACACTGAAATACCCAGGCATACAAGAGAATCATTGACAGGAAGCACTTGAGTGCAATACTGAAACCTGCATTCAAATACAGAGACTTGCTAATATTTTTCACTTTTGTCATGGGTTAGCATAGCTCCAGAAGTGATTTTCTTGCAAAAAGGTGCTTACAGCTTCCTCGATGACCTGACAGAACCTATCAGCTGGCCAGTTTGAATATTGACAATTTTGTAAGCCACTTAAAAACTCTGACCGCCTCTGTGGTCCACATTTAAGAATGGACAAACCCCGGGAAAGCTCTCTCTTGCTTCCAGCCTTGGGACAGGTAACTGGGCTGGGCTGGTGCAGCCCAGCAGGGCCGGGCCGGGCCGGGACACAGCCATCCTGGAGCTGATGGGCCCTGTTCCACCCATGGCCCCCCCACAGCCCTGTTCCGTGCAGATGGTGTGGCCTGGCTCCCCTCCCCACCTCTCCAGTGCGGCCGAAGATTCAGCTGAAGCTGCCAGCTGCCCGGCAAAGATCATGTGACCAACAATGATAACCGAATTCCAGCTGCAAGGCCTAGGTGAAATTAACCCTTTCAGTGCTGTAAACTTCCTCCAGATCAGATGAGGCCTGTAGACATTAAGTAAAGAAGGAAGAGCTGAAACCCTGAGGGAGGAGAAAGAGGAGATGCTTAGAAGCTGAAATTCTGTTGTGAAGCTATGGTGGTGATAAGACTATGATACATCAGATATCATAGATATCAGTTGTAATTTCATAAAAGCATGGGGGTGGAATGTTCAAACTGCACTTGTGAGCAAAAGTACCTGCACTGAAATAAGCAAATGCTGAAGCAGCTGTAATCTGATGAGAAGTTTGAACAGGGAGAGATGGAAGTGATGAGGACTCTTGCTCCAAATCAGAAGAAGACCTCTGTTCCGAGAGATGCTCCCAGAGATAGTCTTAGAGATGAAGATGATGAGGACCCTTTGCTCCCAGGGAAGGAGGAGGGCCTCTATTCTTAGAGATGAAATGCTCCCAGAGATGGGTGAAGAGAACCTTTGTTTCTGAACAGCTCAACCTTAAAATTGTACCCCAGTAGCTCAAGACTGGACCCTCAAAAGCAGTTGTGGGAAAAGCTGTAAATCAGGGGAAGGGATTCTCACATGTGAGCAGAGAACCAACCCAGGCAGCTGTCTCGTGATACTGAAGCCATGAGAGAATGTCTTGTGGAGATGTCTCCACAGCATGAGCAAGAGAGACTCCTCTCCCTAAGTGAACTGAACAAGGCTATTATGGAAGTGGTAAACTGACTGAAAATCTCAAGGGTTGTCTTTTTACACTGTCAGTGGGAGAAGGGAGAAAGGTGGGGGGAGGAGAAGTGTTCTGAAGGTGTGGTATGATTTTTTTTTTTCCTTTCTTTTAGGTCTGTTAATAAACCTCTTTATATTCTTTCAAGTTTTGTGCCTGCTTTGCTTTCTCCTAATTCTTATCTCACAGAAAGTAAGTAAGTAAGTAATGAGTATTTTGGACAAAAACCACTACAACTTTAGCTGGTTCGTGCAGCAGCTCAGACAATCTGTGTCAACTCTCCTAATTAAATTTAAAGCTAAATAGCAATGCAGACCTTGTTACATGCTACTATTCGTGGAATTCCTGCTGTGTATCTCACTCAAGAACCCACTAGATGTCAATCAAAGTTCGAGCTGATTGTACCCTTGGTTTTTAATTAACTGTCAGAATGCTTCAATCCAGTTTATTACTAATATCTGAGGGATGTGCTGTGCCTTCCACTTGCACAGATATAATTTCTGGGACACTCCTAATCCCATGTGAGTGCACAAACCAAAATAAAAAGCAGAAATGTAATTTTCAGCACCACATACGGAAAGAGAGGGTCCTTCCTGGTTGCTTAAGTGTTATTTGGCTAGGACATGTTAAAAATAGAATCAAAGCATTGACTCCACATGCCACGAGTCCTGCAACACTGGGCAAACATAAGCAAAAGAATGCAATGCATCATTAATGATGATACTATAAAGCACCAGTAGCCACTTCTCTTTAAAAGCACTCCTGCTCCTCTTTGAGAAGGTCCATGACTAAATCCCAGATTAACCTTGAATATGGATTTTTCAAGTAGCAGAAATCAGCTTCTCAGAGAAATTAACATGTGCAGAGTTCTACATCAGATTTCACTGGTAGTAAAAAAGTTTCTTAAAAATGTCTTTGGAAAGAGCACTAGACCACATCCATTTCTCTCCTCAGAATCACATGAGCCTGCAATCAGTGCAGTGTGAGCTTTCTCAAATAAAGATGAGACAGTATTCAGCTAACAAGCACCTGCACCTGCAGATACCACAAACAGAACCAGCAATTTGGAGCAAACAGCTTGAGGAGGATCATAGAATCATTTAGGTTGGAAAAGACCTTTAAGATCATTGAGTCCAGCTGTAAAGCTGAATTACCTATTGTAGGATTTACTGTGATTTAGAGGAATGGATAGAAAAGTGTTCAGGTACTTACTTCTCTGTCCATTTTAAGACAGAGATTTGCTACCATGTACCACAACTTGGAGAGAGAGATTTCAGAGGACAAAAAGTGGACATTCCATCCAGTAAAATGAATGGTGGGTGGACAGCCAGATGCCAGTTTCCATCCCAAGCAAAGAGTTAATGTACACAAATGCAAGGAAAGAACAGCTGCACATCTGCATTGGTATCATCTCTATTTGTGGCTGCACAGAGAGGAAAGCTTTTCTCCTCGTGGCTTCGGGGGGAAAAAGTGTAAATAGAGTGAAAGCTCCTACAGCTGAAGATTTGACCTTGAATCTTTACAGGCAAGAGGACAGCTTATTTACATTGGGTGGAGGAAAAGATGTTAAGCACAGATGGTTCTCCTAAAATAGCCTTTGCTCAAAATCAGACCAAAGGACAGTTTTTTTCCTAATTTAAAATACAGCCTCTTTGCCAGGGCTGCTATCTTTACACTGTCTATCAAGCTGGCTGCCGAGCAATGGACTGAGCAAACGTGCACACAAGCACTTAGTGCAACGCTTCAGAAATACTGAAAAAAAAAGCGCATCATCAGTCCGTTGAAATTTTTAAAAATGCCTTTAAAAATGCTGCCTTTGGCTGCAGTTTCATTTGCATGTCACTTCGGGAAGCCTGTAGAGTTTGCAGTGACAGCCCTGACACGCACAATTCCGCCTGAAAAACATGAATGAAAGACCCGTATGGCGGGGCGGGGCCCAGCGCGCTCCGTTCATGCCAGCACCACGGATGGACCCAGGGAATGCCAATGGCCGTGACTGCAGCCCAGGGGGTCCTCCTGGCGGAGCCGGCTC
>NW_008239080.1:6456478-6543256 GCF_000691975.1 Corvus brachyrhynchos
CCGCGCAGGGGAGCGCTTTCTAGGGCCCCTTCCGCGCAGCCTGAACTTTCCCCCTCGGCTGGGGACTGCCGCCTTTCCAGCTGGGTATGCGAAACCCACCCCGGTTTCCAGCCACCCTCCATGCAAAACCCATCTCGGGATGGGAGAACGGGAAGTTTGGGGGAGCTCGACTCACCCAGGACGTTCCCGACGAGAGCCACAATGAAGACGACAATGTAGCCGGCGATCAGCGCCCATTCATATTCCTTGGGATGCAGATACTCCTTCCAGAGATATCGCAGGAACTCCTCATCATCGTAGTCGGAGGAAGGGGTTAAAAGAGCCTCCCGCGTCTCGTTTAGTTCCGACCCACTCGTCCAATTCCTGTACGGAGGGGAACCATCCTGTGGTTGAATCCCGGACATCCCTAGTGGTTGTTCCGGGGGCTGGGAAAAAAACAACCAACAAACCCAAACCCAGACCCTTTCAGAGCATCCAAGCTTTCTCCCGCCCGTCCATCGAGGCTTGTGGTTGCCAGTGCGAAAAGCGGGGTGTGGGGAGAAAAATGACGCGGGAACTTACGGGAACCAATGCGGGAACAGGCTGGGGATCCGCGTCGGTCCCCAACCCGCCCTGACCAGCCTTTTCCCCGACCGGGCAAGGGGTCCATCCTCCCCCGCGGAGGCTGCACCCCCTGCACCGTCGTGGAAAAGGCTGGTCGGGGTAGGTTGCATGCCTCAGGTGCCAGAGTGCACCCGCCCCCGCTGGAAAAGTCACGTCCGTTTCAGACGATGTCGATTTTTGTTCCGCACACCATGCACACGCGCCTTCACACACGCCCGCATCTCTGCATGCCTCCTCCTCCACCCCCCGCTTCAGCTCATCCCCAGGTCCTCATGTCTCCCCCCAACACTACTTCCAGCTTGCTTATCCCTCTTCTGACACTGCTTCTCCTCGGTTTCTCACCCTCTCTTGCACAAGCACTTCCCTTTAGACCTTTCTACAGTGTATTCCAGATATATTCAAGATATTTGTAAATTAAAAGCTGTGGAAAGCTGCGGTGGAAAGAAGCACAGGGTTAAAGGAGCCATTAAAAAACAGTGGCTAATGAGGCTGTCTCCTTTCTGTGCTGCTTTGAAAGTTAGGCTAAAACAAGAACCCTGTGGGCTTCCCAACCCTGGTGGGAAAATCCCTAAGAGAGATGAGCAGACAAATGTGAGGTTTCACTGGATTTGAAGATTGTGACACCTCACTGTGGCTTGCATTTAGCACGCATTCACTGTGTTGAGGTTGTTTCAAACATCCAGCTTGAAATCTCAACATAGCAACTGCCCCTCAGCTATTCTGAAATGAATAACTGGCAGAAGGCAGTTCAAGACAACCCAGAAGTGCTAGTTAAACAGCATGATAGGATTCCTGGCTTCTGGTCATTGCTTCTTGAAATATTTTCGTACTTTGCCAAGTGTACAGTCTCTGAAAGAGAAGGGATAGGTCTGGACTTGTCTGTTCACTTCCTATCTGAATAATTTAATGAGTCTGATAAAAACACCATTTCTGCTGTGACATGGCACAACTTGCTCAGTGAAGCATTTCAGTGCAGGGTCTGCACCTCCGTAGAAATGGAGGAAGTATTACGATACAACTCTACTTCCACCACATAAGCATAATAGAGAGGCAGATATTCATTCACTAACACCATGCTTAGAGTGCTTAGCTCTTGACAGTACTTTAGGCTACCCAATTGTTCTTCATTGGTGTGCAGCCTTCTCTGCAGCCTTCCAAGTTCAATGCAGCATACCTACACCTGGAATACCTCCTCCTATTTCTATAGACCTGCTCACTTTGCTTTACTTCCTTGTAAAACAAAGAAAAAATTTCTTTCCTATTCCACAGGGAACTTGAGTGAACCTTTTAGTCTGTAGGTTATAGAGTGAAACATGCTCAGATATACAGGTAGGATCAGCATCTGTCTTACTTAAATTAGAAGGGTAGAGTTTGAAAACACCATAAACAAAGATTAGATACTCTACAACTAACAAAAACACCTAAGGTTATATTAATTGAGGTGTGAATATTGAGAAGTGATTTAAACCCTCCTGACGATGTGGGAATGCAGGATTACGTGGTACGCAAAAAGAGACCTATTTAAGGAGCTTGTCATGGTCTTTGCAAGTGGCAAAGAGATTTAGAGAATGACAATTTGGTATTCAATAAGAGAGAATCACACTCATGCTCCAGCTTTTTTCCTATGCTAAAATGTTTGTAATTCCACTATTTGCTTCCAAATTGCCAAAAAATCAAGTGATGTCTTTTTTGACACAGAGTTTCTTCCTCCCTCACCAGTAGTGACCCCACCTGCAGTGAGGCATCCAGCTCTGAAGTCCCCAGCACAGGAAAGACATCGACCTGTTGAAGCTAGTCTAGAGGAGGGCCACCAAGGTGATCAGAGGGATGACGCACCTCTCCAATCAGGAAAGGTTAAAAGAATTTTAATGCTTAGGCTGGAAAAGAGATGGCTTAGGGGTGACTTAATTGCAGCCTCCCAGTACCTGAAGAGAGCCTACGAGAGAGATGGAGAGGGACTTTTTACAAAAATATGCAGTGATAAGATGATAAGACAAGGTGGGGGATGGATTTCATCTGAAAGAGAGTAGGTTTATATTAGATATTAGGAAAAAGTTGTTTACTGTGAGGGTGATGAGGAACCTAAACAGTAGCCAGATGTCCCATCCCTGGAAGTGTTCAAGGCCAGATTGGATCGGGTTTTGAGCAACCTCATCTGATGGAAGGTTCCTTGCCTATAGTAGAGAGGTTGGAACTAGATGATCTTTAAGGTCCCTTCCATTCCAACCCAAGCCATTCTATGATTCCTATGAATAGTAAGAAATGGAATTTAAAAGGCATAAATATTTGGGAACAATATGAATTTATGAAAAACCTGTCATAACACTAATTATTTTTTTTAACAGGATTACAAATTTGATTGATAAATACATAAATAATTGATTATGCAGATTAATTTGCTGCCTAAATTTGGTATTCCTAGAGTACTGTAAGACATTTGCTTTGATTGATACCACACGTTCTGATTAGGGAGTAGGCTAGTAAAAAAATCAATATATCACACATTATAAAGATTAAATATGGGTTAGCTAACAGATCCCAGAATGAAATGGTAGACAAAGAATCGTTGCCAAGCCTGTGCATTCCTACTGTCAATTCTTAGTTCTGTTATACTCATTCCTCAATGACCTTGAAGAAGCTGGCAGATGACCCAAACGTCAGGTGTAATCAGCTAAAAACACATGCTCATCATGAATCTGTAGCCAGAAAGCTTCACTTGATCCTTGATTGTATAAATGAGTATACCTGTGAAAACAGATTAAGTTTTAAAGTATGAGTGAAACTTAACTTTGTGAAAATATTCACCATGTACAAAACTCTGCTACAGTTCTCAAATGGAGCCATTTTTGCTATGCATTTTAAAATCAAGATCAAATGCTTTTCTAAAAGATAAGTGCTAGATGAGATGAGAATTAATTCAGAAAAATCACATGATGTGGAATGCAAGAGGTCAGACTAGATGATTATGGTTGTCCCCCTCTGGGTTTCCAATTTGTGAAAGTGTGTTAGCTAAATCAATTCCCCTGATGAATTTTGGTTCTGATTTATCTTTTCTTTTAATTATACTCTCTGCATCGAGCTTGGTGCATCAGTTTAAATCTGTTCCTTTCATATGAAAGTGTACAGCAAATGTTCAAAATTATGTAATTCTTATTTTAACTGGGGTTTTTTTTCAGTCCAAAGCCTGCTTAACATGTGATGTTACTAACTTCTACAACCAAAAAATATACTGACAACACAGCACTTAAAAGAAGCTTAAATTCAAGTGTATATCTATTAACCCTCTTATCTCAGGGAAGTACTGTCTGGTACTTTATTTAGCTAAAAGGTTCACATACATTGATATCTCTTCTAATCCATAACTTTCCATCACTAATCCAAAAATACTGAAATTAAACTACCAACCCTAGAAGATATGTCTTGTGGCTTTCAATATCACTTATTATATGATATTAGACCATGTGAATAGAAATCAAACAGAATTTTATGCTTTATTGCATCTGATAGGTCACAGGAACTGACATTCATAGAGAATAAACAAACCTTACTTCAGCATCTAAGTTTATTGCTTTGTCAAACACATTTCCCCCTCCATAATAATAATTTTATTGCAGACCTACATTTTTATTAATCACATAAATAGGCAGCATTTATTTTCTTCTGTCAGAGACTAGCCCTTTCATTTTAAAATCTATTTGATTCAGAGGATTAATTCCATAGTAGTCAAATACCATATTAAATTAGGAGCCCTTTTCTCAGACCAGAATTAATTTAAAATTTTTTGCAAACTTGGTTGAAGAGGCAGCTCAGCTGGGGAGCTTCTGTTCTGCCTTTGCTGAACATTTCAGCAGATGATTTTGTTGTTGGAAAGCAAACCACATGAACCAAAGCACTACTGTGCAAACTAACTTCCTTCCTTCTTTCCTTCCTTCCTTCCTTCCTCCTTTCCTTCCTTGCTTCCTTCCTTCTTTCCTTCCTTCCTTCCTTCCTCCTTTCCTTCCTTGCTTCCTTCCTTCTTTCCTTCCTTCCTTCCTTCCTCCTTTCCTTCCTTGCTTCCTTCCTTCTTTCCTTCCTTCCTTCCTTCCTTCTTTCCTTCCTTCCTTCCTTCCTTCCAAATTCCTTCCTTCCGAATTCCTTCCTTCCTCTGTTCTCATTTAACAGCTTTTTTCTGTTCCTTTGTCCCTCTCAGGAAATATGCCCCTGATAGTAGAAAATCAACAGCCTTACTGTTTAATTACTTGAGTCATCCTGGCCTGTCAAATTCCAGATTTTGCCTGCGAAGGTCCTCTGGTATCTTTCCTCCTATAATGGTATTTCAAGGTGGAAGTGCTGCTCCCTGGCAGCAGCACTAAGTAGTTTCTGAGAAGTAGGTGGGCTATTATCAACCAAATAGCGAAGACGACAAATGAGCAAGTAGAAACAAGCTAAGAGCAAGAGAGGAAGACTGAAAGAAAAATCCAGGCTTAGAAATCTATACAGCCATCAATTTCATTGGGGTGATAAGGACAGTGCCTATCAGGCAGTGAGGTGTAAAGAACCACAAAATAAAAATAGATATTCTACTGTATTTTTTTGTGAACAGAATGAATTACTCAGTGAACCTTACAAGTTAACTCAATGATGTTCCATTGCACGATGCATTTGCAGCACCACGTTTCCTTTAGGTCTGTTCTTGTCTTAGCATCAATTCAGTGATGAATTGTAGCTTAAAGATTCAAAACTAATTTTAACGTAAGAGATATTACTCAAACCTGCTGCTAAATCTTTTGAACTGGGGATATGAGAAGCATTAGGAAATTACCCTTATTTAGGCAACCTCAGGCATTTTTCTCTTTGAATGTAGAAAGCAGGATCCTGTTTTAAACAATGTAAAAAGTTGCAAAGGTATTATTACACCAATATAAAGAGTATGAGCAACACTCTATTGATTTATTAGCTGACTAGCACCATTAAAATGAGCCAAAGATAAGATAATTTGCTCTGTTTCTAGTAGTGATCAGATAAGAAAAATTAGCTGTTGGTTAGCTCATGCCATCTTCATTATTACTATCCACCAATGCAGAACATATTTGAAGTGAAAAATTCTGATTCTAATCTCATTCACTCTACTGGAAATTAGAAGTATCTTCATTCATGTCAGTAGAGTTCTGCTGCTAATACAAATTAGGATAATAGAATGCATGGTTGTTCAAATTCAGATGAACTGAAAGCAATGTGAGAACCTTCTGATTCTTGGTGAAAACTCTGTTGTCCAACTGGGAACAGAATTGCCTGACATCATTCCTGTATGTTACAGATATAGTTTCCAAGGGTGTCCAATGCATGTATGTAAAAAAGTACACTGCTCCACTGTGCTTTTCTTGGTCCATTTGCTTATTAACAGCCAAGTACTAAAAGGAGTTTTAAAACTTCTTTTTATTTTAGAAAAAAAATTGTTTTGATATATGAAAATTAATGTGTACCATCTGCAGTATTCTCTCCTTCACCAAGTCTACAAATATTTAAAAGCAAACACATTTAATGATCAGGGCACAAATCCAACCTGGATAGAACAAATTACAAGACACCTTTCCTGAAAAGGTCTCTGAGCTGTATATGGAAGCTGAAAAAGGGATGTCTGTTTACTCTTTTTTTAAAAATAAGACAAGGCATGCCCAATGATAATTTCAGTCAGCAAGTTTAAATATGTAAAAACCAAAAATCTCTTCTTAACTTCATAAACATATGTGAGCACTGAAAGTCATTTTTGTAGAAGCCAAGACAAATTTATTACAAGTCCATCAAAGCTGTTAAATTAAGCAGTTTGAATGCAACATTGCACTCAAGAGCTCTGAAGCCAGAGAAAATATAACGCAAAATAGAAACTAAAAAATTATTTTCCCTGGAATTTTCTTCTGACCCATTTGGAAATAGCAGAGGAGATCTGTGGTGTGATCTGAGACAAGATAGATGCTTTCATATTAAGTATTTTGAGGAACAAGAAAGAAGAGGCACAGAAGACAGCTTTTTTTTAATAAATATTTTTGTTATTTTAAAGGAAATAAAGGCCTTTCAAATGAATTCAGCACAAAAAGTTGTATGATTTATTGCAAGGTTTTCATGGTGATTAGAGCATTGGATCTGCCCTTAGCAACGTGATGCAAGGAACAGTCTCTACTCTGCATTTTAAGCAGATGAGATAGATTAGGAGTGGGAAGTGAACAGTGACAAAGATGGCTTTAAGGTATGCATCACTTTGTCAAAGCTAAATGACACCAACATATATTACAGGCCTATGACCTGCATTTTTTTCTATTTGGGTTCACTGACCTACTGGCAGAAGACCAGAATAAAAGTACTACCTTGTGCTATTGCTTTCATCAAACTGGTTCTTACTTTGTTCTCTAACCCCTCCTATTGCACAAGGCCAGTGAACCCTCCAATCATGGTTACGTCTCTGACAGTGGCTGGGAATAGATGAGTAGAGGAGAACATAAAGGTAAGGCAAGTTTGCAATGATACTTTCCATCATTACAACTTCCCATCTTTGAGCAAGCTGCAAATCAGCAGCTTCCTGAGGCATTATGTCTGGCTAATGAATAGGTCTTTATGTGCTTTCCCCAACAATTTTGCTTAATTGTTTCCTGAGCCCATCTGAACCTCTAGCTTCCACTGAAACTAGAAGCAATGATTTCCAGTTTGTTACAGTGCTCCTCCTTTGCTACCTTTAAAAGCGTTCCTAAATAATTTTATTTGGTTTGCTGCTCATAAAGCGTAAAAAATGAGGTATTTCCCTCTCCAGTTTTTCCATACCATTTGTGATGTGCTTTTCTTTAGTCAGGTCCTCTTTCTCCATTTCAGCAATGATTTTATTTTTGCTAATTAGCATAGCATAACAGAAAACTTTGTTACCTTTTATATTCATGCCCTGAATCATCTCTGACCTATTTAAATAAGGTACAATTAATTCAGTGGGTCGGTTTTTTTTCTGTCACTTCCTTGCATTTTGTTTGGTTTGTCCTGTACACTACACTTGATTTGAGTACAGCATTCTGTAACTTCACTAGCAGATGAATCATCTCAAATGGTGCACTTTGCAGCACGTTGGCTTTCAGATAGTAAGCTGAAAAACTTACTCATTTTTGTTTTAAGTTTCATTAATAGATTTCTTTTTCCTTGGATAGACTATGTCCCTAATATCAGTTTGATCTTTCATTAAAGTTTCCCCCGTTCTTAATAAACTGACTCTGCTCTTTATGCTGTTTCTCAGACACATACTGACACTGCCCTCTGTCTCGCCCTGTTCATGATAGTGAGAACATTTCTCAGGGCATCTTTACTCAAATATTTTATATAATCTGTTGCTACTATTCTATAATATGACCTCTTGAGATTTCCATTTTAATGTTGAGTTTTCAGAGAACAAAAGAGAATTATTTTGTCATGAGGATTGTTCACAAAGCATCAAAAGCATTTGTTTCCAAGTCATTGTTCACTTCTTGCTATTTTGTTTCTTAAGGTGTCATTTCATATTCTGTTTAGATATGGGTATTTTCACATGGCATTTAAAGACTTCAATGCTAACTTGATAGTTTATTCCATGCCTGCTTTTTTTCTTCTTTTTCCTAGCTTAATAAAATACTTCAGTTAGGTAACAGGGGGAGCTTACTTTCCTCCTATTTATATGAACTGGTGTGTGAAATATTTTTCTCATTCATTCAATGAGCTTGTAGGTGGCTATACACTACTTTGGACTGCAACATGCAGAACTTTCCAGTAATTTCCCTTGTTATAAGGTTTCTTGTGAGAGAAAAACATTTTTTATGCATCAGAAATTGAAGACATTATGGCATTCAATTTCAAAAGAAAAATGTAGAATTTCTTATACATTTTATCATAGAATCATAGAATTGTTAAGGTTTGAAGAGACCTCCAAGATAATCAGAGCCAACCATTAACCCAGCACTGTCAAGTCCACCATTACACCATGTCCCTAAGCACCACATCTACGTTTCTTGAACACTTTCAGGGATGGTGATTCCACCACTCCCCTGGGCAGCCTATTCCAATGCTTTCTCACCCTCTCAGGGAAGAGATTTTTCCTAATATCAAATCAAAACATCCCCTGGTGCACTTTGATGCCATTTCGTCTTGTCCTATCACTTGTTACCTGGGAGAAGAAACTGGTCCCCAGCAGTCTACAATGGTCCTTCAGTTAGTTGTAAAGAGCAGTAACATCCCTCATGAACCTCCTTTTGTCTGGGCTAAACAACCCCAGTTCCCTCAGCTGCTCCTCATTTGTCTTGTTCTCCTCAATCTTTCAGTCTATGGGGAGAAAGTGCACTGTTTCACCAGCATAAACTGCACTGATTTGTTGCTATTCTGCAGTTTGCTACTGCATCTGTAAAATGTATATTTACTAGGGCTATTGTTAGAGAGAAGTCTGAAACTCGGCACCAAATCAGTGTGAGGAACTTGATTGTTCATGTTGTAAGATATGCTGGGCCAAAAATAAATAAATAACAGAAGTTGCCTGTGCTACAGGATTACTAAAACTAGAACCTTTAGTGGTCTTCGCCAGCTCCCCAAATATTGGTTATTGCTTTCTCTTTTTGTCTCTTACTGTCAGTTGCATGTTTCAGTAAGTCTTACCTTGACTGGCTGTGCATTAAAGAATATTAGAATATTAGAATATATTTGAATATATATTAGAATATTGTTACCCAATGTCCTATTAGACAGTGGCTGGCTCAGGTATTTACTCTGCTAAACATCATAAGCCAACAATTCAGCTTGAAAAAAGAAGAAAATATAATGAAATACAGTGCCAAAAAGTGTCAAAAATAAAAGGAAATATTAACATTTCTAGATACAGATCAACATTATACTACAGAAATTAGCCTAGCTGAATATCAGATGAGCCTTTTAGTGAATTAAACCCATATTTTTTCATCTCAGTCAAGTCACCTTGCATTTTAGAAGTCAAATCTAGCTTCAGTTCTCATGCCTGAGAATACCAGTACTTATTATTATGGGCAGATTTTTTCTCTTCCCTTTGCCAACTTGACAACATTTGAGCCTCAGATAATTATAGTTCTTCCTTTCCTACTGTAAAGATGTGTGTATATTTTGGAGGAAGAGCTTATTATCTATGGAGGGGTGAAGGAAGAAGTCATTTAGGGACCATCTTTGCTACTGGTAAAGGCAATTGTGGAAGAATCAGACCTGTGACCAAGCCTATGCAGACTTACCCACCTGTTGTGCAGCAGCACATCGGGGCTGGCAGGAGCCTGAATGGGCTCAGATGTGTGACAATACAGATATCACTGTTGATTTGGGCCATCAGATAGAATCCCGCTGGCACAGGAACTTGCCTTGCTTTTTCTTGTGTTTATAAGCAAGCTGTCAGCTGAGAGTCATATTATTAAACAAACTGTTATAATCTCTCACAATGCTGTTACATGTTGGGGAGCCAACACTGAAAAGGAGAAACACTTATTTTCCTGTGATGTTGAAAATGTGAGGCAGTGCTTAATATGCTTTCAGTGATGAGTATGAGATTGTAGCAGTCCTGCAACTTTAGGTTTCTTTCAGGAAGGCTTTAGGAATGAGGATGTCTCAGTCTCTGAAATTCTTCCAGTGATTGTGAAGATAAATCATCCACTTCTGTGGGATTTAAGACCTGTCTTGGGGTGACTTTATGATGCTGTATCCCCTATTGCTGCTCTATGCCTACAAATTAACTTTGTGCCTTTCTGTGCCTTTAAACAGAGCCCAGGAGGGGGGAGAGAGAAAAAACCGAGCGAACTTTTCAAAACAGTTGTTCAAGGACACAGATACACACTCCTCTTTTTCTGCAGCAGCAAGAGTGGAGGAAGCACCCTTCTTGCTTTTCAGCCAGCTTTCAGCTCCTTTTCTCCAGAGGGAGATGGAGAGTTGAACTTTGTTTTCCTGGGACTTTGGTTTTTCCCTTCTTCTCTTCTGGACTGTTTCAACATCAGAACACATTGGGAGAATTTTCCACCAAGGCCACGGAGGTGGGCCCACACCTACCCGGCTCCGAGGAGGAGAGAGACTACATCTACAGAAGAAATCTGAAAATTTCCCAGGTTTCTCTCCACAGTGAGAGGTTTTATTATTTAGCATTATTATCCTTTTCCTGTGTGTTTGTTAAATAAATAGTTTTGTATCTCTTTCACTTTCCTCCGAGGAAAATTTCTTTTTCCCGAACCTGGTGGGGGAGGGATGGTTGTAACCTGCCTTCTATCAGAGGATATTTTCTTCCAAATTTGTCCAAACTGGCACAGGACTATAAACAAGACTGAGTCTGTGATACTTTTCATTCTTTCCTCTTCTAAAATGTAATTATATTGGCTGCACATTTTTCATTTACAGTTATAAAATAGCTTGAAAACATGGCATCCTTGTCTCAGTTTAATTTCAGCTGGATCAGATTAACCAACGTCTTCAACTAAAAATCTAAATATCTCATGGTCAAGCATGAGCAGAGCTTGGAAAACTATAATTTGAAAAAGCATTATTCACTTTTTTCTTCCAAGTTGGCTGCCTGTTTACATACTTAGATCTTCTCAGATGTTTTTTGCTGTTTCTTTAGTGACTTTTTCTTCTGACCATTTCAAAACTTAAGATGTGAAGACCATTTCTTGTGAAGCACAGCTGAACTCTTCGCATTTTCAACTTTGTGAGGATTCTGTATGTTTATACACATCATAGTCTATTGCTTGCCTATAGAAAACTCTGTCATCACTTAAACTCATCTTCTAGTTACTCATCTACAAACTGACTTC
Source organism: Corvus brachyrhynchos (assembly GCF_000691975.1). Lineage (NCBI taxonomy): Eukaryota > Metazoa > Chordata > Aves > Passeriformes > Corvidae > Corvus > Corvus brachyrhynchos. The sequence goes on from NW_008239080.1 coordinate 6,467,869, forward strand.
ACAGAACTTCTTTAGTGTGAATGTCTGTAAAAACTTAAATTTTAAGTGCTATAAGTGAAGGGGGTGAAGGATGGCAAGTTTAACACCTGAATTTATATGAATTACGTAAATACTGATACTGGTGCACTGAAAATATCCAGACTAAGTCCACTAAAAATTAAATGTCAGAACTTGAGAAATCTTTCCCTTCCTTTAGTAATTTTGTTTCCTTCTGTAAATTTGCTTAGTCATTCAACTTGTGTAAAAAAACCCTCAAATTATTCTGGCTTCAGTATATCTACTCACATCTACAATTACCTAAACACAATTGATTTATAACCTGTGTAAATATATATGTATTTTTTTACAGGATTTGTACACTGCTCCTTCATTTTCCAATTTTCTCCCAGAGAAAAACACTCAGCTGGATCATGAGATGGAGAATCTATATTGAAAAATGAGCTGTTGTAAATTCACCCCAAATGATTTGTTACCTTGTTGTTAAATTTTACTGAAGGTCTCTAATTAATATGTATATTAATTAGGGACCTTCAGTATAATTATTAATAAGGAGAAAGGACAATTTGTGGAAAAATACAAGAGTATGGTATAATTAAATAGATCAGTGTTGTCCCATCAATAATGCTGTTGGAAGTGCTAGTGAATCTATCACTCAAAGAGCACACTGCAGGTCTTGAAGATCTTTGTAAAAAAATGGTGAGAATGATAAACACCATGAAAATTGCTTTGAAAAATTAGAATGTTTTACCATAGGAAACAAATCAGAAAGAATATCAGTAAGTGTGTCAAAAATGAACAGCAAGAGGAAGGCAAACTCCATGGTTCTGCTCTAACTCATGGCACAAGAAGGAATCACCAAATGCAAACAGTAGTGAGAAATAAAGACTAGACCAACAGCTTTTCTTCCAACAAGGTAAAAATAGACCATAAAAGCAATTAAGGTAAAAAATTTAACTACCTTTTAGAAAGTCTCATAATCAATATATACAACAAGAATATCCAGACTTGTCACTGCTAATTATAACTAAAAGTTTGGCTTATCTTTCCTAGATATTAGGTCAGATTTCTGAAGTTTCCTATGGAAATCCTGTTGCCCATAAACTAACACACTATGGAATCCACTAATAATGTAATAAGATGCACCTTAAAATGAGCTGAATTTCTTCTCTCCACAAATCCAGCTTACTGTAAACAAGCCAATTGTACCCAGATAAACTATATATCTCCTGTTGTCACAAAATCACAGTAAAGATGGATGATTACAGTTGAACTGAGTGTTTTTCAAGTTACATTATCTTTGAAACAATTTAAGAAAAGTACATTCCTTCTTGAATATAAAATTGCGACATCTGAGAATAATTAAGAAAACAGGCTTCACTTTCTGTTGAATCTGAAAAAATGTACACATCAGAAGGATGCCTAAGGTTTTCTGCTTTTTATATATTTTTCATATATTCGTATCTCTTTAGACTATTATTGTACAGTTATATAATTTCTTAGCTAACTCCATTACTTTTCCCACCCTGTTAGACAAACACATTCCTGGAATCCTATTCTAATCTTGCTTCTTCAATGAACCAAGGCCATGTCACTTTCCCATGTATTTAGACAAAAAAATGTAGGGCTAGAAGCAAGGGGGAGGCTTCAGTAGGGGGCTGAACCAAGGGGGGAATGACTTAATTAACTGTCCTTCTAATTGGGGATTCTTGTCTATTATGATAATTTGTTAAACTTTTAAAGGTGTTGAAGCCCTGTATCACGCGTGCATTTTTGCCATAAGTGCATCTGGAGGACCTTCATTAAATGGTAACTACTTTTTATAGTCTTAATCTTGTTTGCCTCTTGATTTTAGGGACTATAAGGCAACAAGAACATAAAAACTTCAACTCAGGTATGCAGATTAGCTCCCCCCCCCCCACACTTTAGCCCTAATCTACGCAAGACACCTATGTCATAGGCAAGACAATCTCACAGAGTTACAGTAATAATACATTCTTGTACTTGGGTCTTACTTAGCTCTCCTTCTACAGAGAATATGAGAGGCTAGCATAAATTACCTGGAAACTGTCCTAAATTGCTCTTCAGTAATTCAAGATACTTGCACAGAAAAAAGTTTCCTTCTCCTAGACCATTGACAGAGTTTAATATTGTAGGCTGAGAGCACGCTGGATAGAAAGAAAAAGGGCTCACACTGCCTCCTGTACATCAATCCATCTCCTAGGAAACTAGTATTTAATTCATTACCCAGAAACTGTTCCCTCACTCTACTAGAGACAGCTTAGTCAGATAATATTTTTCCACTCTGTGAGAAGGAATACAGTTAAGAGGGAATATGCTTTACCTAGAAGCCAAATACTTCCTTTTGCTATCAATGCCATTGCACGCAGCATTACAATGTTGGGTTGTACTTTATTGCTGTAACACTGAACTGTATTATCTTGTGACTTCCAATACTTTTTCTTTCAGTCTGTAGCTGAAGATTTGCATTTCCTACGTATTGATTATTTCTTTTGTTTAAATACTGTCATTCCCCATGCCCTAAGAAACACAGCTTCTTTGCTGGTCTACAAGCTGCAGCAGTCTCTGTTTTTATACACTAAATTATTAGTCTGTAACTCTCCTAGTGACCAGTTTTTGAACCTAAATTTTAGATATTCTCTGTGAATAATGTTTTGCTGGAAAGTCATTCATACCCAGTTGAAAAATAAAATTAAAAAATTATTTGCATTTCAACAAAAATACCAAACTTGAATGCTGAGGAATTGTCACTTTTTATCAGAATTTATATAATTTTGGAAAAAATTACAGTTATCTCTGCTGACTTCTGTTTGTATTTTTATTTTAAAACAATGATTTTTTAAGCAGTAATAAACAAATCAAACATGAGTTTTTAAAGATTAACAAAGTACTCAAAACTGCAGTACTCAAGTGATCTCATTTTCATTTTAGAATTAATTGTTTGAACATACATCTGGAAACTGTATCATACATTCACAGGGATGTACCACAGATCAATGGTAGCACCTTTCAATTGTTCACCTCTGCTCTATGTGTTCTGCTAAACAGTTGTTAACCCGTTTGAGAAAAGTTCTGCTGCTTAGAGTAGAAGCTGACTTCAGATGAGCAAAGCATTTATAACCTGCTTGTCTATGTGCCTGCCCCTGTAGTTCCTATGCACGTGTTTAACTAATAAGTGACACACTGAAGGCATCTATAATTTATTTAAACAGGACCAGAGGCTGTTCTCTGGTCCTGAGTTAGTGGGTCACCAGCTAGATACGTCAACACTACTTTGGTCACAGCTTTGGGTCTGTTGACTGCCTCTCTACTGGTACTGGCTGCATCTATACAGGAAACTAAGCAAAACCTTTGCAATGCCTGAGTATGATTTGGAGGTTAAACCAGGGCAGGAACCATTTCCAACACAGAGTTTTCAGAACATCACACATTTTCTGAGAGAAGAGTTTATCTCTGCTGACATGAGCCACTCCAGGTTCCTGGCTTGTGTATTTGTCCTTGGATCTTCCTTGTTGCACTTCTTGAAGATAGATGTAACATTTTTTATTTTTACAGTCAGTAGAAATCTTCCTTGGTTGTCATGACTTTTTAAACATGGTAGAGAAATGAAATTTGCCAATCAATGAAATTAGCTGGTTCCTTTGGCATGACTGGATTCATCCCATCCCAAGAAATTGAATTCGTCTGAGACTTTCTTAGCTGTATCTTCCTCTGCTGTAAATAGAGTCATTCTCACACCCTCTCCTACTAGACACAAAAGACCTGAGAGCAGACCTTGCCAGAAAAGGCTATGAGAATAATGCCATTTAATACTTTTGCCTTTTCTGTGTCCTTTGCCATTAGATGAGCACACTGAGTAGCAAACCCACATTTTTCTTAGTTTCCCTTCTGCTGAACATTAAGAAACTCTTATTTTCATTAATGAACTTCACCAGTTTCAGCTCCAGCTAATATCTGACTTTGCTAGCTCCAGCCCTAGATGTTTAGGCAATATCTCTATAGCTCCTCAAGTAGCCCATCCCAATTTTCACCTTCTTTGTATTTCCTTATTGTTTGGCTCAATACAATGGCAAATCTGCTTTCAGAACTGGACATGATAAAAATGTTCACAGTCACCTGTGAAAAGCTCAACCTGTACAAACACCCCTACTTCAAATGTGCTCATAATTTTTTTGAGGAGTTTTAAGTTAGGTCAGGAATCATCATTTTTTTCAGAGCTAGCATAAAACATTAATAAATAACCTGCTACATAGAATCACAGCTTCATCAGAACTGAATTCATGTCCTCATTTTTCATCTGTGTACAGCCAGTACTGCCAGGTGACCCAGCAACACTCAGATCTTGTGTTGATAATGGTTGAGCCATGGCCTACAAGAACCTGAGAAGTAAGCAGGGAGCTGTTGTCGATTCCAGCTGCAGGTTGATATGTCAATATTTATTTGCTGCTGGAACACACACTGTTTACTTACTTAGGATGGATTTTACTTGGAAGAGAAGTGCCTTTGATGTTTTCTGTGACAAGTACTATATGCATTGTGTTTGGACTCAGTTTTCAGTTAAATGAAATTAGGCAGTGCAGGTAATAAATCATAGCCCTTGAAAACTAGAAAAACTGCCTTGTTCTTCTTCCAAAATGCAGCACTTAAAAGAAAACCACAGTAGCCTAGAAAACATAAAGAAACAGAATTAAAAGAAAACTAGTCATCTCTGAAGAAGTTATTATGGGAACAGACACAAAAGAAAAATGTGGGAGGACAAACAGGAAAATAGAGATGTGCAGACCTTTCTAATGACCCAAAGAGAGTCACTCACACTGTTGGAAATCAAACTCATGTCTCCCAGTTTCAAACTTTGTATTTTGTACAGCAGACCTTTGCATCTCAGAACTACAAGACTGTGACCATTGTGGCAATGTGGACCATTAGAAAAAGACGCATTCACAAGCCCAAGCATTTTAATACATTCTTTATTTTTGAAAGTATATTCTTTCCTTGAAGTAGTGGATCACAGCAGAGCTATGACTGTGTGCCGTGTTATTTCAGCTGCTAATCAAAGCCTCCATGCCCTGTACTGGATACCTGTTGAGGGTTACACACAGGGGAGGCTGCTGGAAAGGCTTGAACAGATGCTGCTCTTAATCAGCACCTATTAAGTTTTCTCCCGAGCTCAGTTTGGCTCCTTGGAACACGGAGGAGTCACTTAGCTGTGTCTAGGTCAGGTGCTCGCAGGGGTGATGTTTAAATGTAACACATCATAAGTGCTGGTACAGAAAACCACTGTGCTTCAGGGCAGGCAGCCAAGTACCATTGCCAACAGCTCACAGCCCTTTGTGGGAGCTTCCATCTGAGTAAACAAGTGGTATTTATCATGAAAGTGAGGCTATGCTTATACTAATAAATCAGTATTCCGGACACAATTCTCCAGAAATTGCATCAATACTACTTAAGTATTTTACTCTTCAAATCAGGACACCATGTCCAAACTGTATTTCAATTCACTAATATAAGCCCAGGTACAGTCTGAGTGTGTACAGCTCCTGTCAGTTAGAGGTTCCTGGAAGTTTGATGTAATTCTGAATGAAGCACAAAGAATCATTTGTGTTTGAAGAAAGGTGTGTGGTGCAGCATTACGTGAATATTTTCATGGATGGATGAGCATGACTAGACAGATCAACTATTATAACTCAATTTCTGTTACACAGTAACTCACCAAGGTTCTTAGAGCAAGAGATAGCTTAGGACCATTCTTAATTCTCCCACTTGCTCATAGCCTCAAGCCTTGTTTAATACCAGAAATTAGAATTGCAGGAATGTGCCAGTGGAACAAGGAATTGCCTTTTATAAATATGTTTCTTTTAAAAATCAGGAAACATTCTAAATGTTTTGACTTAAACCTGATTGGTTTTGGTTCATATCCAAGCATTCCAGAAATTTTTCTTCAGTGACACAAGATATGGCACAAAGTTCCTGGAGAGCAACTTGAAAAAAATTATAGTAGTTTCAACTATAAGGAAGGAGTACTATAATCTGTGCTATAATCCACATATTTCTCACATTTATATTGCTCCCAGGAAACAAAGAACTGTTATCAAATTCGTTGAAGGATTCTAGTTTACTTCTTACAAAGATGTGAGCTAAATAAACCAGCTATGGGAGGTCTCACCTTATCAAGTACTGGCAAAGATGGAGATGGTGCTGATTCCAGTAATGTATTTCCTTCTGGGATATAAAACTTGAGGTGCTGATAAAATTGATGGGGAATGCCTTAAGGGAAAAAAACCTGTCAGCAAAATCCCCAATAGTTCTTCACTTCTAGAAAGGCATCAGATTTGAGAGTCACAGCCCTAGGCATAGAAGAGTGTACATACTACATTTAGCACACTGAGATTTACTTCCCCTCACCTCACCTTCCCTTAATGATTAGCCAATAGAGCCTGAAAAAATGAGCACACTTGCAAGGGTGCAAGTGACAATCTTATTTTATCTGGAGTGAATAAGAAAATAAACCTTCTAATTTTCTTTGTATTTTATGAGTGATAATGTATAAAAGAGGCAACAGAGGTCTAAAAATAAAAAGGACAAGGAATCCAAAGTGATTATGTATCGGGCTGACAGCAAAAATTTGCAGCCTACAGAGTTTCTGTGTTATGCAATAACACTCCTGGATTACAGGTGCTTGGGTAGAGTACAGACGAAGATTGAAGGAAGCACCATCAACTCATGGGAAGCTTACAACATATTTTTATTTGAGAAGAATTTGAAAGGTTTCCAGCATGCTGACAGCTGACACATTTCAGACCCAACATTACTCCATTTCATTTGAAAATAAAATCTCTTCTTTACATTAGGATACAGGCTTAGAAGAGCAAACTGTTGGTTAAAAAATTAAAGAAATATCTCACCTAAGCTCTCCATGACAAAAACTATTCAGACTGTTATCCATGCCAATGTCTGAGTCCAGGCACTGGAACCTGAATGTCCACAATTCAGTGGTTAAAATTGTTCTGGACCTGGTTTTTACTAAATAATTCCTCTGAAAAAAAATTCTGGGGAATAGTTCGAGTCTACGAATAAAGAATCCTCCTGTCCTGCAGTCAGCTTAACTATACTAAGGAAGCCTAATCCTGCCATTTCTCTTTGGGACTGGAAAATGAACCTGGACATTGTTACTTTGCTGACACAGATGCAACCTGACAAAATTTTGAACATATCACCAATGCAGATTTATTTTGAACCTTTTTGTCTAGGAACTGGCCCTATCTGCCATTTGTACTGATACACAGAAAAATTACTTTTCAGATCATCTGTGAATATGTAAGTAGAATCTGTAAATAACAGTTAAAGTAGCTGATAGTTAAGATGCTTCTGTTGGAGGCAAGGAGATCTGATCTCAAGGGATCTAACCTTATCATTAAGATAATATCATTTAAGTATGAGTAAAACAAACCCTTGTAATTCTCCCACCTTCAGCAGAATTATATTTCAAAAATAAGGTTCAAACTGTAGCACGTTTGATAGTATGTGCTAAATAATTTGCTTTCTCCACTGACAACAGGCACTGACAATCACATACTTTCACTGAATTATTTCCTAGACAACCTAGTGAGAGTTCTGTGATTTCCATTATTCATTACTTTTCTGAGCTGATAGTCAGTAGACAGGAACTCCCATGGCTGTCTTCATTCTGAGAATAAATGAATGATAAAAATGGGATTTTTCTTTGTCCTACACACAAAGCCTGTTTTCCCTCACTACAAGAGGTAAAGGACCTTGCTTTTAGTGTCTCTGGTCATCTTCTCAGTCAGTTTTGCATCCAAAGAACACCCTTCATCAAACCAGGTGCATGAATGCTTTTCACCCTTTTTTTCCTCATGGGTGTGCATTCCACCAAGTCTTCATGCCTCTTCAGTTGCACCCAGTCAGAGGGAAACCTCTCACAAAGTGTAGCTCATCTTTGTCCTGGCTCCAATATTTGGCTAAATTTTTTAGGAGTTGTCCTGTTAATTTTTATAGCTGTCAATCTGTAAAGAAGGCTGAACTAGATGTGTTTTGTTTAAACTGAATTTGTTATTGTCTGTTGACCCATTCACAGAAACCAGTAACACCTTTCAGTACAAGAAACATCTATACTGATCTCACTATTTCCTGTGAGTATTCATGATGCAAGAAAACCATTGCAAGTTTGCTGATAGTTAAGTTCCATCCTGCCTGATGGAATTCCAACGTGGCAGTTCTGCTGGCATCCCTGCTACTTGACCCAAACTTGAAAACTCCATCATTTTGTGGTCGCTGTGCCCACGAATTATCAGCTGTGAACCAGCTTCACAAGCTATCAGCAGAAAAAACCTGGGTAACCTGTGTGACTCTGAAGGCCATGTAGGCACCTACCGCTGGGGAAGTAAGAATAAGAACCTGGAGCATCCATGGGGGTTGGAAGAGTTCATTATCATTAAAGTCTGCTGATTTCTGTTTGCCTTAAAAGTTAATAATACTAGCATTCTCTGTAATCAGAAATTGAATGGCTCATTGCTTACACAGTCACAACTATGGAAGCATTAACAAGAGATCCTCTGGGCAAGTAGCAGTCCTTTGACTCCACAAGGAGTGCAGGACACCCACAGGAAGTGTTTGAGCTGTGGCAGAATTAGTTAAGGTATTTGCCTCTAAAGATAGGACACACATACCAGATACTGTTTAATAGAGGGTGTCTTCTTGCATGTGCTTTATCTATGGCATGACAAAATAATTTAAAAGCTGAACTGGAACATCCAAGTCAGGACTGTCATCCTCCGAGGGTCAGAGTGGAGAGAGATAGCAAGGCAGAAAAGTCTCTAGAGAACTGAAATCTTACAGACCCATCTGGAAGCCTTCCCTGACCACAGAAGGAACTTGAAGAACCTGTGTTTCGAACTTTAGTGTCTTTGTCAGTTGCTTAAAGATAGGCAGAAAGGTTTTACCCTAGCATAAGGCTTGAACAGGTGCTGAGTAAAAATAAAGGCATGTTGTGTTCCTTCTATCTGGAACTTTATGAATTGTAATCATTAGATCCCAATGTGAACTTGACACACATAACTCAGATCATTCTCAAAAACAAAGGTGGAACTTTCTAGTTTACTAAGCCAATTCTTACTAAGATATTAAACTGCGGAAGATAATGTACCACTGAATCCACTCCAGAAATATTTTGTTTTTCTATCCTGTGCAGAAAGCTGTATTCCCTTCATTTTAATCCAGAGATACCAATGTAAGATTTTCCTTTTCCTTCCGTTAACTCTTTATGTTTAAAAGATTTACCATTTATGTAAGTCTGTTTGTGAGATTTGGATATTTGAGTTAAAGAGCTACAAGCTGCACATTAAATATAAATGAACACAAATTTAATCTTTGAAATCAGATCTAATTTTATATTTTCAAACTAAGATTCTAAACTACTTACAGCAAATATCTTTTTCTCCCATCTTTTTCATTGTACTGCTACACACAATTTGGCCAGTTACAGCTGACAAAATAGCATTAGACATTCTTGTTTATTGCAAGACTATTCTGCTTTTTAGATGTGGTGAAGTCTGCTGTTTCAGACAATTTTAATTAGCACGCAAGACAAAATACTGTACAAGATAAGTAGATGTCTTATCATTAATAAACCAACTTAATAGACTGTGATGATTTTACATCAATTAATTCTTTAAAATGCAAAATAATATGTACAGCATACTCCTGCCTGCTAACTTGTTCCTTGAATTTTCATTGTTAGTACATGGAGGCTAAAAATTGCTTTGATAGGTTATAAGGTATTGCATGGTGTCAGGATTTCCAGGATTGTCCTGGGATTAAAGTATGCACGAGATGTCACTGAGATGATTTATTGCTGAATCAGTCTCATGTTTATTGAAGGGTGAGACAGAAGAGTCCTTACGAACAGCATCTCCAATATCAAAGGCAGTAGTTACAGTAACAATAGCAGAAGCAGCAGGCCTGGCAGCTGCAGCAGGAAAAAAGAAGCAGCACCCCGCCTCACTATATCTCTACAAGGCTTTTTATAACTTTTTTAGCCAATAAGCAAATGCCACAAAGCTTGCTACACATTTGTACCAATCAACACTGTATAATTTGCCACAATGCGTATTTTCTTATCCAATAAACACATTGCTATTATAGTCTATTGCACAAGCTTACACTAATACATCTTAACTTTTTAGGAAAGTTTATTATTAAACTCAAAACTCTTTACTCTTTTATTTATCACTATTATTTCTTGTATAAAGTATATTTTTACTACATTTCTATTCTTGTAAGGCATATTTATTTCAAAACTACAAAACTGCATTTGTTTTAGTTTTGCAAAAGCTTATTACTCTAAGTCAGGCAGTTTTCACCAAGGCCGCAAATCGAAACGTATCCATTTCTATCTGCTCAAGCACAATGTCGTTTATGTATTCTGTCAGCACCTGCGGGCTCTCTGTGAGAGAGCTCCCTGCAACTTCATTTCCCACAGCATGGTCTTACTTCTTGATTGGTTTATTGCTATTTTTAATATTATTATAGGAATTTTCAGTCTGTTCTTCTCAGTATTTTGTCTAGGTTTTATTTATCAAATAGTTAATCAAGAAAGTTAATTGCTAGAAAAGAAATGGTAGCAGAGCAAACCTAAGTGCAGAACTACTCAGAACAAATACAGAAGAGAAGTATTAGCATCTGAGAGGTTTGCATCATTCTTTTTGTTGCCTGTAGTAAACTTGTACTAATCCTGAATCATGAGACAACTTTTACGATAAGCAGGTGAGGAAAATGGTCAATAATACGAATGTGTTGTACAAGTTTAAGCATATCTATAACTGATAATGCATTTGATAGAATCTGTGATCTGCCAGTTCCCTGAAGGTAAAGCATTGTCGACAATGAAAAATTCTTCCTTAAAAAAAAATTAAAGTCATGGAACAGAAAATAAAATAGGTGCAAAATGAATAGTAGGGTAAATATTAGGAAAATTACATGCCTGCAGACCTTTGATTATTTATATCATTTGGATATCTGCTTGTCTTATCAGTAGACACAATGATTTAGCCATGCAGATTTTCGTATCAAGAAACAGATGCTGTTCAAACTGGAGTTAAAAATAGCCAGTTCTGTTCTGACTGTGATGTTTGTTTTGGGGTGTACTTCCTGAAAATGTGTCATTAACACAGTGACTTGAAGGTAACACTGAGATGTAGGTGGCAGAGAATTATGCTCATATAATGTAAAAATAAAAAAAAAACCCCTCCAACAGCAACAAAAAAACCAAACAAAACAACAACAACAAAAAAAACAAAACAAAAAAAAAAACCAAAAAATCAATACCATCAATATATATACATTTGCCTTCTTTGATGTTTTCAGAAGCAGGTTATATAATGCAAACTTAGTAAATATCTGACATTGAGAACTAACTAATATTCTCTGATGCATACTATGCCATTTGAAACTTTTTAATTGCCAAAGTGGCTTAGTGTATGTTTAGTGACACCAAAAGAGAAAGATTATCATTATCTCTCTCTTTTAATTTTCCTGAGGATTTTTTTCCATGTTTAAAAGGTATTTTTATGCAAGTACCTCTATTTTATTCATCTGTAGCCTGGCAAGTCTTATCCATGTTCATAACACATCAGCCCTCCTTAGGGTAAAATTTATTTTGTGGTTGTAATAATTCTCTGGTGTGTAGAATTTGGACTTCCTGCTTGTCTTTTATGGTATAATATCTCAAAGAGCACAGATGTGGAACCCAACTCACGACATGTAAGCAAGAATCAAATTCTGTTTTCTTTTACATCCAGACACCCCAGGAAAGCCAACAGAATGAATTACATGAGTGAAAGAAAATTTTATCAGTAGCAAATTGCTTTAGGAAGGCATTCTGACCTCACTGGATTACAGCTGGTCCCTCCTTGGATACAGCTAACACTGATGGATCATCTAACTCTGTCAACAGAGCTCATGGATTTTCTGAAGTTCCAGAGCTGATCCCTGCAGGTAGCAGCAGGGTTGTCTCCAATAAAGTGACCTTACATTACCTATACATTACATCACATATGTATGGCTAAGTGCCACAGCCGGGGTCTACACGGTGCAGTGGAACAAGAACACCAGTGCTGAGGCAAGGTCCCTCCGGTGTGGTGCTCTTCCTCAGATGCTGACAGCAGATGCCCAGGAAGAGTATTAGAGTACAACAAGCATATAATTTTACTTCTCACACATAATCTCCCATCTTCTAGTGATTCTTGAGCTAGATTATTTGTATTCAATAGCACATTGGGTTTGTTCCATAAATATTGTCATTTAATCCTACTGTATTTTCAATGTGCACTGTCTGCTTTGAGAAGGATTTCCTTTCTTTACAGCTATACTACAAAATTATTGAAGTTACTCTGTGAAAGATTGTGTGTAAATGCTCTATTTATATCCTGTTTAGGTCTATCAGATGTCCTCATGTGTGTAGAGAGATGTAAGTGGGAACAGAGGAGCTGTGTCTATGAAAGTTTCTGTCTGTATTTCCTTACAGGAAGGCTGTCAGTGCTGCTTTGTAGAAGAAATACAGTGTGACTGCCAAAGAAGTTAAAATCTGTCAGTAATAGCTATTACTAAAGGATGACATTGGAAAAAAATTTGAGAATATGTAGAAAAGTATGATATGGATATTTTCAACTAATTTCTTTAATACTTGTCTCACCTATCCTTAATGGAATAAATTATTGCAGCCAACACCATAAAAACAGAAATGAGAAACAGCAAAGAAATAGTCCATACATTAGACAGTGATCTGCAGATACAAAAATATGATGTTTGTAAATAATGTGTTTTTTCTGAAGAAATGGAAAAGCTGCGAGTTCTGGCATTCAGTATAATAACCTTTTGTTTTAAAAAGACTTTTATTTTAGAAAGTAAAGGAGTGGATGACGAGCATACCTGGCATATGCATGAGGTCAAAATTGGAATTTGACTAACAGATGATTTCATAGAAAACTGTTAACTTTGACTAAAATAGACTACTTTGTAGCAGGCTTTTTTCCATACATTAAAAAGAAAGCTTGAGAGGAAGAGCAGTTAGAGGTCTATTGAACCTTGACTATCCGATGCTGGCACAATATCAAACACATATCAATACAGTTTAGCACATCCTTAATCTATCATTATTGCTAGTGAACTGCTTTGAATTATACTGTAAAATACATTATATGGTCAGCTATCATTGGATAAAAAGAATTTGATATAGTAACTGCTTCAAAGTCTTTCTCAGACATCTAAGGTTTGCCAAACTAGGTTGAAATGAATGATCTGAGAGATTATAGGAGTTTCTGGGGAATTTAGACATTGAACAATGAGATAGAAATGTGTTCTGTCTGAAAACATTGACATTACTCAGTGTTTTCTTATCTCAATATATTCACTAGTTCTGATGTGTTTTTCCTACATATCCCTGATCAACTCACAGTGAACATTTGATGCTCACTATTTTAAAATCAAACTCTGTGTTTAACACTACAAATTATGTTTTATATCCTTGTTGTATAACTTTAATGTAGACTGTAGATGGTCATACCCAAAAAAAACAGCCTAGAAATCTTTCAGTTCAGAAATCCCCAGTTTCACTTGGCATGTCAGTTTCCTGAAAAGATCAAAATTAATTACCAGTGCATGCTCAGAAATATGGTGGGGTGGAGAGCTAGTTATTGCTCTCACCTTTAACCTCGTGTGACCTAGCTGAAAAGTGTTCAGAAAAAGCCTTAATAGCTCCAGAAGCCTGAAATCTAAAATACTGAAAAACAAACACCCAGGCACAAACAAAAACTCACAATATTTAGAAAGTGTTTTTTAATTTCAAACAAATATAGGATAATGAGCTCTAAACCATTGTTCCAGAGGACAGTAATCATAGCCAACATGTTTTAAAGCTTTGAAATATTGTTTAGCCTATTCTTTTTAAGAAATTCTTTTTTACTTGTCCATTCTGAACATTGTTTATATCTTCACTGTGCTCACACTTTCTCCTTTTTCTACTGAGCAGTTTTTGGTTTATGAGCATTTTGTGCTATTGATTTATTTCTTTGTACTCCTTAAATAGCCACATTGGCTTTCCATGCCCCTTCCTCCTTAAACCCTTGTTGAGATCAATTTCAATTAAAGATGGGATTGTGATATAGAATTCTGGTCAGGATCTTGAGTAGGCAAATTTTAGAGTTTGTGCCAGCTGAAGCTTGTCTTTCCTTTAAACCTTGATCTAAAAACTTGACATTAGATGAATGTGCCTTATAATGTGGTTATGCATCATAAATCCCAGGATGAGTGATTTACTGAATCATAACTAGGAGAGTACTAGTTTCACTTGTTAATTTTTTCAAGGTTGAGAGATTACAGAATGCAGTACTCTTGTGTTTGGTCCTCAAATTCAGTATTTCTATTTCTGTAGCCTTATTCCCTGTAACAGACCAATACTTTAAAAAACAGTATTGGTGAAAATAAATCAAATATTTCTTTGTTGGACCATCATACTGAATTATCTTCTTCATTCTTGGTGTAGGACCAGTTCTACTCCTTCTTGTTTGATTTGTTTTTTATGGGTTTTGAATGAACATTTTGCGGTTCATTGCAGTTTGTGAGACATAGCTCAGCTGTCTTCACTACATTCTATTCTCTCCTTAGTTCTTTTAGGTTGTTATTTATTCCCAATATTCTGAATAAAATGGCTTTTCTTTTGTGGAGACATGGAGACTCAATGTGCTTTCCTCTTGACACAAGCTGAAAGCATCACAAAGTTTTACATTCAGCTTGAAAGAAATTCCCTATGCCATGTTACAGCTAAGCCTCTAATCAATGACCCCATCTGACTTCAGTGAGTCTTCTAACAACAATAAAAAGATTTGGTTTTTTTTCCTAGTAGTGTCATTTTACAGATCCAGTCTAAGGCAAAATAAATTACCAGCTTAGAGGCACAAGAAATGGTATCTCCAATTTCTATGAAGAGGTGAAGAGGCAAGAGACAGAAGCCTATAGCTGATGGTAGGAAAAGGAAGGATGGAGCTTAAAGCACTTTATAAGTTCTTAAAGGTTCATAACATAGACTCAAACTACAGGTTCCTTCTTGGAAAAAAAAAACTTTGGCTTTCTGTTTTTTTATTTTCCATTTAATTGAATCAGTTTGTGATTATTCAATTGAGGTTTAGTGTCTGTAATCAAATCATCACTGAAGCTCTGACAACTTTCTAAGAACGAAGTCTGAAGGAGGATTCCACCCCCTCCCAAATTACTATGCACCCCCAGCCTCCTTGCTGGTGGGGTGGTGTGAGGGGCAGAAAAGGCCTTGACTTTGTGTAAGCACTGCTCAGCAGTCACAAAAACACCTGTGTTATCAATGCTGTTTTCAGCACAAATCCAAGACACAGCCCATACTAGATGTCAAGAAAACTAACTTTATGCCAGCCAAACCCAGCACGTATGTGCTTCTGAAATTTGTCTGTCCTTGGGATCAATTACCTCCCTGGAGCTCTGAGGTTCATTTTTAAATGAAACAGAAACAAACATAGCAAGTCTTCTCCTGATTCAAGGTGACTTTAAGTAAAGAAAAAAAAAATATTGTTTGAAAAGGAGGCAAGAGTAAAGCCAGCCTTATTAAATCTTGATTATTATTTAAAGGTAAACTTGAACTGTAGGCCTCCCTCTGAAGACGTTTCCACCAGTATTTAACTCCTAGGAGAGAGACATGATAAGTGAGTTAAAAAGCTTGACAGACTAGGAGACCAACACTGTTGATCTGAGAAAGCAAGATTCTTCGGATGGAGGAAGAAAAGGAGGAATCTCTCATTCTGATTTTTACTGCTAGGATAATTTCTGCATTTTATATTGAAGAATCTCTAGAAAAATTACAGTGGCAGAACTAGACCTTGGGTTCCTGCATACCCTTAGTTAATTGGTGGGTTACACAGTCAGCTTCCTTCTTTTGGTATCTATTCTAGTACCAATGCTCTTGGCTGCTTGTTAACCCAGTTTCTGTAGGGTATGCCAGTAGACTATTTAGGAACTCCCTGGAACTGGATTTATGTTCGGATATGTAGACTTGAACTTCCTTGGGACATACAGAAACTGGAAGCAAGTTTCTCACTGCCAGCCTACCATCTTGCCCTCCAGCCCCAGATTACAGATTCCAGCAGCACAGGAAACTAGCTGTCCTATAATCTGTTTTACAGCTGGTTGAACCCCCATTGCCACTAATGTCAGCAGTCTACAGAGCTGGATAAATATTCCAAATATATATCTGCAAAAAGCTTTTACCACTTTCCAACATAAATAGCCCAAATATATCTAACAAATACAATGGAATATTTTACATATCTGTGTGAGATATTATTTTTAAAATAACAAAAATTTATTATGCTCTTTGAAATTTTGTCATAGATAGATACAGATTGCCTTTAGAAAACAACATTTTTGTGATATAAAGCTGGTTCACATGTAGAGCAAAGTTCATGGTCACATAGGTGAATTGTAAAGTCTTCCATTTAAACAGAGCTGAAAACCCCACAAATATATATATATACCTTTTTGATTCTATACTTATTATTAATATTACACTCATTCTTTAGGATAAGTAGCACTACCAGTTTTGGAACCTGTTAAGTTTATAGACTCACCATCAGTTTTTGGAAGAGAAAGGGTTTCTAAATTAGGCTACTACATTAGGCTGATTCATGTGATGCATCTATAAGCTATGTTTATTCTAACACTTTTCAGTCAACAGGTGAACTTTTAAAACATTTCCAGGGAGATGGAGAATTTTCAGCCTTGGCAATTTTAGACTGTAACTGTTGCTCATGAAGACTATTTGGGAACAAACTGTGCATCCCTACAGACCTGTGAAAGTCAGTGTTGTAGGTCATGGCAAGCTGGAATAGATGCAGATGTTCTGGCAATAAGGATCATAATTTAAAATAACTTCAACAAAAGCAAGAAATGACACAAAGTAAATAGGATACAATTTAGTGAAGTTAAATGACAGAAAAGGAATAATAAAGAGCACACTGACTAGGTGTCAGGTCTTGAAAACAGGGCCTGGAATTTATGAACAAACAATAAATAAATGTAATAACCCTATTATGAGAAAAGGCAAAATTTTAGCCTAGTATTACACAAGCAGCATGAAAAATTATTGACCTGTTCCATTTGTTATTGGCAAGATGCCAGCTGGAGAGGCTTAAGAAACAGTGGATCGGTTTGGGAAGAGCCAAAGAAGAACCACGAACAATTAAAAGGGGCTAGAATATGTGCCCTCTGAAGGAAGAATGAGTAAGTTAGTTTTGCTGAAGAAAAGCAGATTAGAGAAAACTTTATAACAGCATTCAAGTGCACAAAAATCTACAGTAAGGGAAAGAAAAACTATTTTTCTGCTCTTTCTTACTCAGGATAGAACAAGGGAAAATGACCTTGAGTTATAGCAAGGAAAATTCAGATACAGGGAAATGTTCTTACAGTAAGGCTAGACAAGCACTGGAATAGATATTTTAATAGGGTATGAAATCTCCATCTCAGAATGCTTATTAAAAAAAGATTAACAACCTTATCTGAGCAGGATGAGGGGGTAAATTATCATGGATAGCATTGGACCAGGCAATCTCTGAATATCCCTTACAGTCCTATTTTATATTCTTCTCTGTACACAAAATTTTATCAATTAGAAGTATATGACTAAAACCCAAAAAATAAAGCATCTTATCTGATAACAAAACTTACTCAATGGAGGGACACACATGTACTATTTGCTCACATTGCCATTTACAAACTGCTATTGTAAATCCACATCACACTTGGGATCACAGAATCACAGAATCACAGAATGAATTAGGTTGGAAAAGACCTTTGAGATCATCAAGTTCAACCTATGACCTAGCCTAACACCACCTTGTCAACTGAACCATGGCACTGAGTGCCACATCCAGTCTTTTTTTAAACATGTCCAGGGACGGTGACTACACCACCTCCCTGGGCAGACGATTCTATTGTCCAATCAATCTTTCCGTGAAGAATTTTTTCCTTGTGTCTAACCTAAACTTCTCCTGGTGCAGCTTAAGACTGTGTCCTCTCATTCTGTCAGTGGTTGCCTGGGAGAAGAGACCAACCCCCACCTGGCTACAGCCTCCTTTCAGGCAGTTGTAGAGAGTGATAAGGTCACTGTAAACACCATTCTGGGAGACTTAGTTTAATTTGACTGAACAAATATCAATTCCCTCTCATTCAGTGATATATTCAAAAATATGAGGAAAAGAAAACGAGTGCAATGTGTTATTTTCACTAATATTTGGCTGTGATTCATAAGATGTGCATTTTCTTTGCACAAAGTTAAGTTAAAAAACCCAGTGTAACATAACTGACAAGAAAAAGGACATGACTTTCTTCCATCTGCCTTTTTCTTTCCCTTCATCTTGTGACAAGGTTATCTTCTTTTTAAGGACAGCTTTTGATCTGATATTTCAACAAAGAAACATTCATATTTACATTTTCAAGGTACCGTACTTTTTTGAGACTTGCCTAGAATAATGAAGACCCACATTACTCCTTGACATGCCAGCCATATTGTCTCTTGGTAGATAAGCACACAGTTTGACAGACTAATGTGAAAATACACCAAAGAAAATGTATCTCTGCAGGAGCAAAAATACATCCTTGTGATGATTGGAAGACTAAATGATAGATATTTATCTATCAAAAGGACATTAGACTCCAAACACCAGCAACATTGGCTAATATTCTACAGTACACACAGGGTGTTTGTGGATGCTGTATTTAGGAAGGCCTTTGGTTTCTTTTTAGATTTCAGAATGTCTTACATCTCCTACTTTCTACTTGTCAAGTGCATCATTGGCACAGGGTAGTTTTAAAATGCACATGATAGCTGTTTTATAGTTCAATATACTGATCCCAAAATCTTGATCAGTTAGTACACTCAGTATTCTTGGACTGTTGTGGAACAACTGTCTTTCAGAGACAGGACTGGGCAAATGTTTTTTGTCAAAAAGCTTTCTCCTAATTAATTGAGAATTAGAACTGTATTTCCAGATCTTATGAGAATTCTACATTCAGAAGAGATGATGAAAAAAACCAGTGTCTCTGTTTTGTTGCAGCCATCAGCATTTAAACCACTTTGTCTATAGGAATCTGGGGAATTTTGATGGTGCTGCCCACATCCCCATTAAAAATATCCTGGGAAGGCATGTTCTTGCTCCACAGAGAAGATTGAAGCCTGTTAAAAATTACCAACAAAATAGTGAGATGCCCTTGCATTGTTTGTTTCACTAGGACTGTAAATGTCATAACAGGGAAATGGGAAGCAATTGGATTTAGGACACCACAGGAACTCCTTCGGACCTTGTAGCCTTCAGGGAATGTACTTTGTGAACTTCAGTACCTCCTAGAGTTCAATTCAGTAATGGCATATCCTCACTTCTGCACTGGCAGCAGGGAAAGGTGATTGGGAAAAAGGGACCTCAAGGGTAAGATAGGAGTTAAACCAAGTTTGAGAAAGACAAAACATGATACATCAAAGTCAAGGGCACAACAGTGGACAAGAAGGTATGAGCTGCATCAAGCTACCTTCTCTACACAGGCTTCAAAATTAATTCCATACTGAAGCAACTGCAAATACTACTTGGATTAAGACATTGCATATGCATTTAGCTTATTAAATCTCCATGGGTTTTTTTCTTCCTGATGCTAGAAGAAACAGGCTCCACCTTTTCCCAGGTAAAGGTGGGCAAGAGACTCCTGCTCTGAAAGAAGTATCAAAAGAAGGAAGGGAATTGCATCCCAAGTTGTCTCGCAGGAGTAGGAACTGAGTTTGGAAAAGCCTCAGATCTCTTATTTGGGCTTGGATCTGCAGGCAGAACACACAAAGCTTAAGCCAGAAACTGAGTAACAGTGTTCGGAGGCAAGTGCTTTATTCTCATTAGACTACTACAGGAGATGAAGGGAAGACTATGATAGAGGTGATAATAGTTGGAAAAGGATGTCAAACAGTCAAATGCACTTGGAAAGGAGTACTTCCATGAAGCTTTCTTGTGGCAAAGCAAGCCAGTGGCATCCTAGCTACTTTAAAAAGACTGCTGCCATTAGTTCTAGGGAGATGATCCTACCCCTCTGCTCAGATCTGGTGAGACACATCTGGAGTGCTATTTCCACTCCTAGGATTCCCAGTACAGGAGAGACATGGGCACACTGTTGTGGGTTCAGTGAGAGACACAGAGATGACTAAAGAACTGGAACATCTACTATACAAGAAAAGGCAAAGAGAGCTGGGGTTGTTAAAGAGTGGAGAAGGTTTATACAGATATAACAATGTGTAGGTCAGGGGTAATAAAGAAGTTGAAGCCAGACCCTTCTCAGGGGTATCAAGGGAAAGAAAAGGAGGCAACAGACATACATTCAGATATAGTAAATTCCATTGAAACACAGAAAAATATGGGGTTTTTTGGTTTGTTTTTTTCTTTTACTGAGAGCCATCAAACTCCGGAACAGGCTGCCCAGAGAGGTTCTGAAATATCTGTTCTTGGAGACACTGAAATCCTCATTGGATATGGTTCCAGCTAACATGCTCTACCTGCCCCTGCTTTCGAGCCAAGGATGGGACTAGATGAACTCCAGAGGTCTCTTCCAGCCTCAGCAATTTTGTGCCCCGGTGAATTGCACTTCTTGCCCCCAGGGTAATGGAGACATCTTATTCCTTCATTGTTGTAGAATTGTCCTTGCAGTTATGCCAACATGGTAGGTTGCCAGTATTAATTTAATCAGATTTTAATGCTGAATAATCAAAGAACACATTTGTAATTTTAAATAT
Source organism: Corvus brachyrhynchos (assembly GCF_000691975.1). NCBI lineage: Eukaryota > Metazoa > Chordata > Aves > Passeriformes > Corvidae > Corvus > Corvus brachyrhynchos. Next base: position 6,488,741 of record NW_008239080.1, read on the forward strand.
TGGATTATTCAGATTGTTCAAATTAGGAGGAAGATTGATTAATTCAAAGCCTGAAACTCAGACCTCAGTTTAATATATGTGGATATGCCTGACACCATGATTTTGCATTGTAGAAAACAACTAACACATCCTTACACATTAACAAACAACTGTAAAACTCTGAACACAACTCTGATCTAATATAAAAATAAATGAAATATATATACTGCTCTTCAAATATATTATACTGGACATATTGCTGTGGTGTATTTATAAGGAAAATGGAAATAAACAGTATTAAAAATTAAAGATCTGAGGAAAGCAAAAAAGGATTTATATTTTTCAATTATTAAATAATCTATAAATCAGAAATGTTCACATGTTACTATTTGCAGGCAGAGTTTGCAACATCAGCAAAAGTGATCTGATAGTTAATAGTGGCTTAAAGGAGGCTGCAGAACCCAGAAACATCCACTGTTATACTCTGCAAGTCTTCTTGCAGCCCAAATCTGGGTCCTGTTTGAGCAGGGGAAGTGCATTTCATTACAGGTACCAAACCTTGGAAACCTGGTTAAAACTGACTTTTAAGATATTCATTTTACAGAATTCTGTACCCAGCATGATTCCAAAGATGTGTTAAGAACATAACAGTCTACCTGAGATTGGACTTTGTGTCTGGAGTGGTAAAATGGCACTAATTTTAGATTATTGGTGATTAAATAAATGATTGTGCAGTATGTGTGGATGACGTACCATGAAAAGAATTGTTTTATATATATTTTTACACACGCCTGCAGATAGATGTAGATATAGATAGATATACATAGGCATAGATAAATACAGCTGCGGGGACATTTCCTCATGGTAGAAATTTATAATTAAAATGTAGAAGGAACATGTATAAAGAATGAAAGACTTTACTTCCTTGAAAGAGAATTCTTTAGGGGAAAATTCTTACTTCATGAAGGTTTGTTATTTCTTCTTTGATAAAATCATTCAAGTTGGATAAGATCTATAAGATTGTTGAGCACTACCATTAACCCAGCACTGCCAAGTGCACCATGTCCCTGAGTGACACATCTACTCATCTTTTGAACTCTTCCAGGAGCGGTGAATCAACCACTTCCCTGGGCAGCCTGTTCCAATACTTGACAACCCTTTTCTTGAAGACCTTTTTCTGAATATCCAACCTAAACCTTCTCTGGTACAGTTTGAAGTCATTTTCTCTTGTTCTGTTGCTGGTCACTTGGGAGACAAGTCTGACTCCCACCTCTCTACAACCTCCTTTCAGGTAGTTGTAGAGAGCAATAAGGTCTCCCTTCAGCTTTCTTTTCTCCCGGCTAACCCCAGTTCCCTCAGCCACTCCTCCTGACTTGTGCTCCAGAACCTTCACCAGCTCCATTGCCCTTCTCTGGACACATTCCAGTACCTCAATGACTTTCTTGTAGTGAGGGACCCAGAACTGACCACAAGTGTTCAAAGTGTGGCCTCACCTCTCCAAACACAGGGGGACAATCACACCCCTGGTCATGCTGGCCACACTACCCCCAGCCTGTCCAGATCCCTCTGCAGAACCTTCTTACCCCCAGGAGATCAACACTCCCAGCGTACTTGGTGTCATCTGCAAACTGACTGAGAGTGCACTTGATCACCTCATCCACATCATCAATAAAGATGTTGAACAGGACTGGACCCAACAGTGAGCCCTGGGGAACACCACTTGTGATTGGCTGCACCATTTATCACCACTCTCTGTGCCCGGCCACCCAGCCAGTTTTTACCCAGCAACCATGTCCCAGTCCAAACCATGACCAGCCAGTTTCTCCAGGAGAATGCTCTGGAAAATGGTGTCCAAAGGTTATGAAGGTATAGAAATCCAGCGTACCAGCAGATAGGAGAGCAAATCAGTCATTTAATTTGTGAGTTTTACAGATCAGATTTATGTAACAAAAAGAGAATACAATCCAATTACTTGAAAGGTAACTTCTCAAATTGACCCACTACTAGTGAATGGAAATTGACAGAAAATTTTCTGCTTTGCTTTATATATTTAATCAGTGTAAATAGAAATCTATGCTAAATTACGAATATTTAGAATTAGATCTTTTGAAGTCATCCTTCATTAACGTAACAGGAGTGGGAAAATTAAAGAAATAGGCTAGCTTTTGCTCTTGGTTTAATATCAAAATAAATAGAGGGGAGAAGCCTCCAAACAAGAAAGCAATGAGAAAACAGATGGATGAATCATTGCAGAGGCTCTGATAAAAATACACTGACCTCACTCAGACATTCAATCAAAAACCCAATCTTTTGTTGTTTGTGTGAACTTTACTTCAAAATGTGGTAGTTAAAAATAAAAAACCAGATTGAATATTATATGGGGTTCTTAATACCTCAGTTCAACTGATTTGTTGTCTTACCTATTAGCATATTAACTTACAGAAAATAATTTACAGAATTTTTTTTTAATGTCTGCAACTTATTTAGAAATTATTTAGAATAGCCTTTAAGTGAGTCCTACCATGCTACTGAGGTCAACTAAGAAATCTATTTACCTATCAGTTCTAGAAATCTACATCTATTTAGAAAATGGAAAAATACATTCTAAGGAGTTGTGACCTGAATTCTAAGCCCATCACAGTAAACCTAAAGTTCAAAGCCCCATCTCTATACCTCTGGATAGCTGATAAAATACTACACTCAAACTGAGGAGGTGCCTAAAGCTAAAGAAGAAATGAAATTCACTGAAATGAAATGGTTTAAAACCCAGCCCTCCTAGAATTTTGACAATCAAGCCAGAAATTATTTTTGATGTGTCTAGGTTGAGACTAGTGAATTCTGTAAGACCCAAACTCAACAAGGAAAATAGTTGGTGCTGAGGATCTGACACTCACATTATAAATGTTTCAGAGGGCTTTTCTTAGGAATAGGATGGCTTAGTCCCTTCATCTACTGAGGAACCACAGTCTAGACTCTTTGAAGAGTTGTTGAAGAGCTGCATGGATGGTGGTGGTGATAAAGGGCATGGTTTCCATATCTTAGATGACAGGAAACAGTAGGCTACAGCATCATGCTAGATCATCTCATCTGCTCTTTTGCTCTCTGATACAAAAGACATGAGTTATTTTGCCACAGAGGCCCCGCTTTACCGTGGGAGAACAAAATCTTTCTCTAAGAAAATATCCTGGCAAAAAAGCTCAGTTATAAACTTTCATTCTAAAAAGGGCAAAAGCTCCCAATTCCTTGGTGAGTAAAAGCAATTCCTTAGTCCCAGCTGAAGAGAAAACATCAGGAAATTTATCACTGGAGAAGCTGGACCCTGTGAACATGTATTAGGGAATATTCATTATCATGCATGCCATATGAATTCCCTCTGTAGATACAAGCTTTCATTCACCTGTTTTTTCAGATGGATCCTCATGGAAAGGTGGCATTGAGTGTCTAAGACTGAAAAAACTAGCAGCATGCCCCAAACTGAACGAACTAGACACTTACATAACCAAAGTGGCAGAGTAAGTTCAGGTACTGTCAGGTTTGGGTACTCTAAGCAACAGTTTGGACTTTAATTTTGACTGTAGACGCATGAACTTAAAGGCTGATTCTGAAAAAGGTTTTTAATTTAAATGTGTAGCAATTATCTCTTGTGAGAATGAATGACTAGTATGAAAAAAAGAAACATTAATTTATTACAAGCAATATTCTTTTCTTGATATTAGAACTTTTATTGACAAATATAGCAGGGAGGCACAATTGATTTTTTTCACTAATATTTTTTACCAGCAACATATGTAGTCAAGCATAACTTCTGCAGCTCAACCATCAGTTCACCTTAAACCTGTGATTTAATCCCTGAAATATCATCAGAAGTGTGAATTATTTCAAGACTCCAGGACTGACTGAGAACAAATACTGCAGAATCATCAGTATGTTGAATATGAACTCATAACCACACCAGAACATCTGCTTAAAACCAGTCAAATAGACACTATATTTTTATTTAGATTTTGAAGGGAAACGTTCATGCTGAGAGACTGTATAGTTTAGGAAACTTCTTGAGATTAGTCACATTAATTTTCCCACCTATTGAACAGGGAGATTCCTTCTGAGACTGAGTCAAGGTATGTGTAAATGGGAAGACTGAGATTACCCCCAAGTTGTGTCTCTGCTGATTAGAGTGAAGCATACACAAGTATGCTTCAGTTTCCTAATCCTGCTTCCCTCAGGAGAGAAACCAGGCCATGGAGACTGACAGATATGGAAGTATATGCTGACAAAGGCTCTAGCTAGGGTTATGTGAGGATGCATGCTTTACAGTCAGTCTAAACAGACCCTTCCTGAACCCAGATTAGGTCCCTGGTACTCTTTGTGGTTTTTGACACCTCAGATACTGGGCTTAGTCTCTATTACTTCCATTTAATTTATTTTCCCAGAGTTTTCCTCTTTCTCACTTTCTTTGTGGTGCATTGTTTGACCCTTCATATCCAGCTGGTTTTTTTCCAAAGGTGGCTGACACTGGCCTGGTAGTTTTGACAATGTTTCTTGCAAGGTTAGTATTCCAAGGCTCCTTCTGCAGAAAGAGAAAGGGCTTCCTGCATGGGAGGTAAGTCTGAATAGCCTTCTGAGGGCACTTCTTCATTCACTGAGGATAGAATGCCTCTAGAAAGATTAACTCCACTTTAGTGAAGTGAGCCTTTCTTCTAATTACCTTCTACCTAAATACCATAAATTCTTCAAGTCAGGGGCTTCCTTTCATGTCTATAAACACCAAAGCCACTTGGCAGTAGTAGATTCAATACATATTTAGATATTATAATTAGTATTATACCTTGCGGCAGAATTAAATTCTCACTCAATATTCTGAACTCTTCCCTGTTGAAGCCTGTAAGGAACAGACATGGCCCAGCCAACCCATGGAATAAACTTCAAGTGTGTATGGAAGGAGAGAGCATCTTCTCCTTTAGGGATGTGTGGTCAAGGACCTTTTCAATGCAAAAAAGGTACAATAAGAATAGACAGAATCCATAAACAAGCAGATGCAGAGGCACAAACCCAACAGACAAACATAATGGAGACAAAGACAAGAAACAAACCTGTCCAGTCACAGTAGTTTGTGGGCTATCAAGAAGCTGCAAGCAAACCCAAGGGTGAAAGAAGATGGAAGGAGTTCGATGGAGCTGTGCATACTGACAAGGGAATATGCAGGGGAAGGGGGAGCAGGGAGGAATGAAGAGGGAAACTGATAGAAATGGGTATAAAAGGGTCTGGTTGCATGTAAAATGGAGCCATTAACACACTTGTCTGATGGAGCCCTGCGGCTGATTGTCACAATTTGTCCTATCTTTTTATTACACACTTTGGTAACTAGCTCTGCATTTTCTCACCCTCTGTTTCACAAGGGCGAGGGCAAGGTCTGAGTGCCACCTACCAGGATTCTGGTGTGGGTGAGGCAAATGAGGGACTCAGCAGTGGCAGCTGAAGCAAGACCATGGTTCACAGCTCACATGCCTGGTGCCAGTTTGGGGGTGGGGGAGCAAGTGTCTGTATCGCTCTCAAGATGGGTGTGCATGGAGTCATTCAACAGCAAACTCCAAGCTGGACTCACCAGCAGTGGATGCCCCATGTTGGAGCAAGAACATCAGGCAGGTAGAGAGTCCATGGGGAGGAGGGGCGCCTGTGCAATGGGTGTGTGAATTTGTATGTCATTTTGCAGCAAGCCCTGGCCTAGACCAGCTGGCAAATTGGGGACCCAAGGGGTGGGTAAGAGGGTCTGGAGTCCTGACAGGGCATCAAATGGACAGAAGGGCCATGCTGTACTCAGGAAATCTGTGACTGTGCATGTGCTTGTGAGCCTGGACACTGAGGAGTGTGTGCCCACGCAGGAGACCTTCCATCTCTGCCAGCCCTGGGGGAGGAGGGGATGGTGCTCCCTGTGCTTCTCTGTCATGAGTGCTGTGTAGATGCAGCATTTATGCAGCCAGCCATGTCCATGTCCTGTATGTGTCCTGTGTGTCTGGGACAAGTGTTCAGCTTCCCTATGGGAAGAACCTGAACAGGAAAAGGGGCAGCCATATCCCCCAGCCTGGGCAGAGACCCTGGGTCTCTGGTGCACCAGGTTGAGCTCCAAAGGTCAGGCAGGAGAAAGTGTTGGGACAGACCTGCTGGAGGTGGAGGCTACCACTAACAACTCTTATCAATAACCACAGACAATTTTATAATACAAATTTTTGATCTTTAAATCTTCTGTTAGTCTATGAGAAATAGTTACCCTCTCTTTTGGAAGTTATTTGAGAAGTAAATATCAATATTAAGGTACTCTCTAACTTATGTGTATTCAAAATTACTTTTGGAAAAGGTCTTTAACATTTCCAAGAAATACTAGTTCACATATTTTTTTATATTTAGAAATAATTATACAGTTTCACATACGTAAGTAAAAAGAAAAAGTAATTATTTCTACATTAGATCTAATTACAGAAAGGTTTTATGGAAAATGGAAATGTCAGCCTTCAATTAAGATCATGTTGGACTCAAATTCCAAAATGCTTTTTAATCAAAAATAAGTATTCCCTCAATGCAGTGTATACTGAAGACTCATAGTGAGAAATTGTCACCAAAACAGAATAGGAAAAGGTAAGTTCCTACATTTTATGAGATTCATTCACTGTTGTTTCTGGTTTCATTAATATACTCCTGCAAGGAATCATTACATAGATTAAATGATCACACAGAAACATACTCTTTCTCATTCACTTCTACTTTAATATCAGAGAAATTATTTTCCAGTCATCCAGATGCAATACACCAGCAAAAACCCCCTACCAGGTGTCATGATAGCCACCTTTCTTAGCGTCCTGAGCCACCTTCTGCTAGAGTATTTAAAGAATGGAAGAGAAAGTCCTACTTTCCTCCCACCAAACCTTGAGCCTCTCATTTAGGAACACTAGACTTTCTCTGTAGCTATGTACCCCTCAATTAAAATCCAGGTGAGAGGAGATGTACAAAATACAGCAATCAACTCCAGCTTGCATTCTTTTGAGAACGCACCCCACTGATGTGGAATAAACTGTGGGACCAAGCCTTTAAGTGTTGATCTTGAAATAAATATATTAATCTTGTCTTCTTTTCTGTTACTTGTTTCTTAATTAAATTCTTAATTTATTACTAATTACAGATGCACAGGTGCAGAGTACACTTTGTTGGTATGCAAGGGCTGTCACATGAAAAGTAAATCAGGGGTGTGTGATTGATGGTTGGGTTCTTCAGCACAGCTCTTTAGAACTTCAGGATGGGGTGTAAAGCAAAATGGCCTTGGAGGCATATGAGGCGTTGTTTAACTGAGAACAGTAGGCAGGAATATTAACACTTTTGGCAATGATTACTGATGCCTATCTGTAGAGTGAGAAAATGAATAGGCAGCAAAACTTCAGTTTAAAATTTCTGGAACTGCCAATTTTTAGCATTCTAGAAAATCAGCCAGTAGGCATATGAAATGGGGGAGCTGAATCTGAGAAGGACTACTGACTGTATCAATCTCTACTGGTAAGACTGGCCTTTGATCCTCCTAGGTCCTTAAGATCAGCGGGAAAATCTGGAGCAAGGAAGACTTTTCCTTGGAGGAGGAGGACCACGTTAGGGAATAATTAAACAAACTGGACATCCATGAGTCTCCATGTGATGTAACAATGATTACTTGGAAGATGGCCAATGTTATTACAAGATCTATCTCAACTGCCTTTAAAAGGTCAATCAAGAGAAAATATTGAGAGCTAGAAGGGGCCAAATCTAATTCCTATCTTCAAAAAGGACAAGAAGAAAGATCTGGAGAACTACAGGTCAGGCAGCTTCACCTCGATTCATTGGGAATATGACAGAGCAGAAATTTTCAAACTTATATATTACAAGAAGCTGTAGATCTAGTCAGCATGGATTTACAAAGGAGAAATCCCTCCTGACACTCCTGATAGCTTTCTGCTATGAAATTACCAGCTTAGTAGCTGAGGAAAGACCAGTGGTTTATCTTGTTTATCTTGTTTTTAAGAAGATATCCCACACTTCCATAATATCCTTCTCAACAAACTGGTGAAGTTTGGATTACGTAGCCAAAATGAACTGTTTGGCTCAAAGCGGTTTGAGCAGCGATATGATGTCCAGCTCAAGGCCATCACACATGCTGTCCTGGAGGGGTCAATGTCACAGCCACTGTTGGTCAACTCTGTCATTAATTACCTGGACGATGGGACACAGTGGTCCCTCATCAGGCCAGCTCTGCTGAGGTCAAATCTGAAGTATTGTGTCCAGTCCTGGGCTCTCCAGTACAAGAAAGACATGGTCATACTGGAACAAGTCCAGTTCAGGACTATGAATATGGTTAAGAGACAGGAACATCTAATATACAAAGAGAAGCTCAAAGAGATGGGATTGTTTAGAGAAGAAAAGGCTGAAGAAGAGGAATCACATCAATATGATGGGATATATAAAACCTGATGGGAGGGTATAAAGAAGAGGGTGTCAGGCTTTTGTCACTGGTATTTTGTAAAAGGAAAACAAACAATGATCACAAAAGGAAATACAGGAAATCCCTTTAAACATGGAAAAAAAGTTACCGCAAGGATGGTGAAACCCTGGAACAGGTTGCCTAGAGATGTAATTCAAAACCTCCAGCACTTTTTCTGGAAAATGCTGACTGGGCCACTGGAAGCAGGTCAGGGATTGACCACTTTTACTGTCCTTGGCAAGTAGGGAGGTATTGCTTCAGCAAGGAAGGATGAAAACAAGTTTGATTACTTTATTTTAAACTTATTTTATATACTTGAATACTGAATCAAAGAATCAGCTGTGAAGGTAAACATAACCTGAGGCTCTTACTGTACAAATCAGGTTGAGTTCACAAAGAATGGAAAAATATAAATAAAAATAAAACAAAACCCAAACAACAATACCAAAGATTTTCTCTGAAAGTTTTTTGAGTTCTCTGATCGACTGAAATGCCATTTTTCTTCTATGAATAACATTAAAACATATGACTGTCATAGCACGTAAAATTATGTTGGCCTTGTGTAGAAGCACTGATGGCAATTCTATTTCTATTGACTAGAAATTAATCAGTGCATAAATGGTTGTTCTTTCTTCACCAAGCTAATTTAGAGAGATTTAACAACAGAACATTATGTGCTTTTTGCCACTCCTTTTCTCTTCCCATCTGATGGCATTTGCTCACAAATGCCAGATAAACTGATTTTCTGTTAGCTCCTGCTAAACACATCAGCTATGAAATACAGTAAGATAGCCATGAAAATCTGATGGTAAATATGAAGACGATATATGACAAAAGAATATTTCTTTTAATTGTGTATGGGCCTTCATCAATAAAGAAAAGAAACATCACTGCTGGAGTTGCTAATATTTGGCCAGTAGATCAGAGATCACACAGGTGAAATGATAAAAGCACTGGTTATAACCATAGACAAAATGAGAGTATTTGGTGGACGCAATTATATTCAATATCACAAACATCCTGCTACATTCAGAAGGATACGGGAAATCTAGTAATATTTTTTCTATTATTTTTATCATATCAAAAGTGTATCAGGAATTAATTCCTTTCAGATTACTGAACCTCACCCTGATGTCTCTTGATAGCTTTCTTTGGAGAAGGGGCAGGTTATCTGCACTGACTGGTTTCTTTTGGGTCTGCACCAACTCAGTCTTGATGGAAAGGAGCACTTCTATTGTCAGCTACAGCTGTTCAAGGCACAAAAAAAAAAAAAAAAGCATAATTTGGGGGTTCTTTGAGATGCTGACATCTAGTCTGTCATACAGGGACCAAAGTCCTTCATTGAGATGACCAAACACCTACTCATCTTTCCCTCTGAATTACTCAGAGTACAGACTAGACATAGCCCCAGAGGCATAGAAAAAGTGGAAAAAAAGGGAGAGGAATCAAAGGACAGTCATAAAAGCATAACTCAGATATTTGGGGACAAAAGCAAGAAGATAAAGCTAGCTAAAGGATAAAAAGAAAGGAATCCACCAGTGTGTTAGTAATAAGAGGACATTCTGGTAAAATGTGGTACCTTTTTGGATGGTACCCAATACGTTTTTTTTTGTCTTAGGCTTCACAGTAAAAATTGGCTTTCTGTCCTTCTCATGTACAGTCTAAGAACACAATCATAGAATTATAGAATAGTTTGAGTTGGAAGGGACATTTTAAGATCATTTAGTCCATCCCCTCTGCAGTGACCAGGGACATCTTCAACCAGACCAGGTTGCTCAGAGCCCCATACAACCTGCCTTAACTCTTTGTAGGGATAGGATATCTACCACATCTCTGGGCAACCTGTTCCAGAGTTATTCCACCCTCATTGTAAAAAAAATTCTTCCTTCTATCTAGTCTAAATCTACTCTTTTTAGTTTAAAACCTTTTCCCCTTGTCCTGTTGCAACAGACCCTCCTAAAACTTCTATCCCCATCTTTCTTATAAGTACCTTTTCATTACTGGAAGGCCACAATAAGGTTTTCCTAGAGATCCTCTTCTTCAGGCTGAGCATCCCCAACTCTCAGCCTGTCTTCATACAAGAGATACTCCAGTCCTGCTGATCATTTTCATGGTCTCCTCTGGAACTGCTTCAATAAGTACATGTCTTTCCTGTGCTGTGGAACCCAGATCTGGATGCAGCAGTGCAGGTGGGGTCTCACCAGAGTGAAGCAGAGTAGAGGGACAGAATGCCCTTCCTTGCCCTGCTGGCCACACTGCGTTTGATGCAGTCTAGGATGCAGTTGGGCTTCTGGACTGTGAATGCCCATTGCCAGCTCATGTCATCCATCAGCACCCTAAAGTCCTTCTCAGCAGGGCTGCTCTCAATCCCTTCATCCCCTTACCTTTACTGATACCAGGGGTTTGCACCAACCCAGGTGTGCACCTTGCACTTGGCCTTGTTGAACCTCATGGTTTTCACATAGACCCATTTCTCGAGCTTATCCAGGTCCCCCTGGTGTGTCATCTACAGCACTCAGCTCGGTGTCTCTGCAGCTTTTCTGAGATAGAGAAGGACAGCTTGAAGTGGGCAATCAACAGGTTAGGGGCTACTTAGAGAAGCTGATAGTAGTGAGATACATGGAGCTGTAAGAGATTAATTCAAGAGAGTTGAAATGGCACACTGTTATGAGGAGGCTGACTATCATCTGCAGAAAGTAGATGACAGCTGGAGAAATTCTCTGCCAGGTGGAAAATGTTTAAAGTTATGCTTATCTTCATAAGAAGAACCACCTTGGGAACAATAGTCTGATCAGCCTCACCTCAGTCCCTGGAAAGGTCTTAGAGCACATTCCCTTGCAATCCATTTCCAGTTTATTGAGAGACAAGAAGGTAATAAGGAACAGGCAGCCTGCAAACCCTGCATAATCAATATGATTGTGAGTAGGTTATCAGGTAATGATAAATTAAGGGTGAAGGGCTGAACTGGAAGGCTTTAATCCAGGGGAGATTTGAGAAGCTTGAGGACTGAGCTAAGAGAAATCTCAAAAAGTTCAACAAAAAGAAGTGAAAAGTTCTACTTCTGGAGCAAAACAATTCCTTAATAGTAATAGGTGTGGAAATAGCCAAATGTAGCAGCGTGCTGTAAAGGACCTACACTGCACGTGGCATTGTAAGTCATACTACATATACATGTCACAGTCATACTGCATACATCCTAAGATTAAAGTGAGTATTTAATCTCTCTTCATAAAGTATAGAAGATAACTGGTCATGGCTTTGGTAATCTCAATGTGAAAGACATTTATCTGATATCTTGCATTTTTTTACTTCCTGTAAACATTTCAAGTCATTGGACTGGTAAGTAATATTTGAATTAGCTTTAAAAAGCTTAGTTCTTACCAAATTAGTCACCACTTCTAACTTTGCATTTAATATCCCTATTAAAAATGGAATATAATTTTAATTTACTTAATGAAACTTGCCTCTAAACTTGCAAACTAAAAAGTTATGAGATTCCAAGGCTAGCATATGCATGCTATTTATTAAAAGTCACCATCTTCTGGAAAGGAGGTTTGGACTAGACTAAATCCCAAATTTTGGGAAGTACTTGGGAGAGTATTATTGGTTGAGGCTGCCAGGTACAGTTATAACAACTAAATAGCATAGGCAGTCGAGTTGCCATCCTGTTCCTTTTACCATTACCTAATTTACTAATATAGAGGTAGCAAAAGGGTTGAATAGTCCCAGCAAAGTAAATCCCAGTAGGTAACATGGCAAAAGGAAGTGTTTAAAAAATTTTTAAAAAAAGAAAATCTGTAGCCCAGCACAACTTCTGAGGTGTAAAATCTTTACATTTATATGTAGAAAAGAATTTTTTATTTCTTTGTGTTTTATGAACTATAAAAGTGTTCTGGCACGATGCAACAGTTTCAGGTCATGACATCATGTGACCCAGACAAATTACACCTAATGGCCTTAAAGAAAGGAGCCAGAAGGCTCATATAGTTTAATGATTTATATATTAGGATTTAATCTTTGAATATGGAAAAAAAACCCTCTGGAACACATCTGCTCTTATATTTCCAATATTTAGATATGATAAAGAGTGGAGCATCTCTTCTAAACAACATAATAGCTACTTCAGGGCCAGCAACAGTGACTTTGCACATAACTGACCAACATAGAGTGACTGACTATATACTCACATTTCAACCCTTGTGAGGAGTTCAAAGCACAGTCTTAAAAGAGGGCAGATTCAGAAAAAAAAAGGAGCCTTGTGATGCAAAACTTGCAAAGCACACTCTATCCAGCTATTCAGAGAGAAGCTATGGGCTATGGGGGTTACTTGTCCATAACAATTAATGTATGCTTGTAATTCCCATTGTAGGAGAAATAGAGAAATATTTCAGACCTACAGAAAAGAGCATGGGCTAGCACAGCTGCTGGAAGTTGAAGTCAGGCCACTTCCCTGAGGATGAAAATTAAATGTTGGAACAGTTCATGAGAAGAGGTGAGAGAATGTTAAGCTCTTGCAGAGATATTGAATTGTGTTTTAAAAGCCAGCCGTTGATCCCTCTCCTGGGAGCAATCCTGTAGTCAGTGTTCAGAACAAGCCTGTACAGATCACCATGTGGTCCCATGGCATCACCTGAGTTTCTCTGTGCTGAGCTGCCCTGATATAATGCCATGACACATCAGACTGGGTCAGAGTCCTCAGTGCATGTCCTGTCATGTGCTATGCCCAGATCTTGGCTGGGAGTCCAGTATGGACCAATCTCTCGGGAGTGACCAGAGCAAGCTGAGTCCCACCTCGGGACTCTATGCACTGTGAGTCTCAGCCCTGCAGGGGGGATAATTCCAGCCTGTTTCAAACTCTTCATTTGGAACCACTGTAGGCTTGTTTTGAATTTCCTCCTATCACTGTTGTTCACATTAGTGTTTGGACAAAAGGACCTCTCAGATTGAGAACCTCACTCAAATCTCCCACTGCATACATGGTAAAATGATAACTGCTCAAATTAAATGTTAAAAGCAAGAGACCCCTTCTACCCTGTACTGACAGAATGCTTTTGCAGAGTTTTCATGACTGACTGTTGGAAGGCAGCTGAAAATACTCCTCCTGTGGCTGTGAAAGGAGAATTAAACCCAACACTTTAATGATAATTAGGAAGATTAGACAACAATAACAAGGAATAATTAGCAATAATTTAAAGGGCTTGTTGCTATGAAATGTAATTCCCAAATCCTGTTCTCTTTCCTCTATTTTGAAGCAATAAATATTTTCTGGCTGTCCATGCCTAAGCTTCCCACCAGCTCCCAGCACATTGTGGCTATGCTGGGACATTATTGATACCATTAACAATCTGTTAGTCGAGGTTCCTGGCAAATGGTTTTGGCAAACCTAGGGGTTGATAACATGGACAGACTGACATTGCATGCACTGAAGGCCAGCCAAAACACATAGTTCAGTCCGTATCTCCATAAACCCAGGAGATGGACACATTTGAACTACACTGTGATGGATCTACGGCATGCACTGATTCCTGAGCTGGGGCTGGGACATTGCTGTTACACCCTGCTATTTCAGGCTCAATGATGAGAAATGGATGTTGAGGAAAATACTGCTTGGGTCTGTCCTCTAGCCTCTTTAAAGAAATAAATGCAAATGTAGGTGTAGGCAGGATATCTCAGCAGCACTACACTAAGAGCATCAACACAGCTCTACTAAATTACGCTGCTATGAAAATATCCAGCGTGACTTTGGACTTGAATTCTGTGGGTTCAAGAGAGGACCAAAACTTAAAATGTTATTCTGGACAGAAGCCTTATTATGAGGGAAATATGTGTTGTGAACATAATGGCAGTGCTACCCAGCTGTTCCTTTTGCCTTCATCTTCCATTCTGTAAGTGGTTATATAGTAATATAACACCATAAAATACATGAGAAATAGCTTAAGAGTGTGACTGGTAAAAGAGTATGCCAATACACCAATTTTCGATAGTAGAGGAAGGCCAGAAATAAGAAAAAGAAACAGAAGGCTAAGCAGAGATTTTTTGACAGTAGAGCCCATGCTGCCCTATCAAAACCAAGAAGTGAAATATTATTTTGGTTTAGGTGCCTTTTAAATAAAATAATTTCTGGGATACTGAAAACCTGGGATGTCCAAACAATTGCATGCCTAAAGGAGTAGAAAAACGGTAAAGGATTCAGACAAAACCACATGCAAGCAAACTCTGAACAAGGACATGTGAAGTAATTTCCTACAGCTCAGGAATCACAAAATAAAAGCAGAACATATTGACATGTCTCTGTGATTATTTCTGTCTACCATCCTGTTCCAGTTTGGCCAAATTTAGAAATATATCCTCTGAGAGAAGGCAGGTCACCACCCCTCCCCCACCAGGCTTGGGAGAAATAGATTTTCCTCAAAGGAAAGTGAAGGAGATAAAAACTATTTATTGAACAAACACACAGAGAAGGAAAATAATGCTAAATAATAAAATCTTTCACTGTGGAGAAAAAACCTGGGAAAGCGTTAGAGGCCTCCCTTTGGTCTCCTTGGACCTGGGGCTTGGCCCAGGGCCAGGCCCTCTGTGCTCGGTGGAAAGTCCTCCCAATGTGCTCTGATGTTGAAGCAGTCCAGTAGAAAAGGGAGAAAATCTGAAATTCCAGGGAAGGAAAAAAAGTTTGACTCTCTGTCTCTCTCTGGAGAAAAAGAAACTGAAACAACTGACTGGAAACTGACTGGGCAGTAGCAAGCCTGGTGCTTCCTTGCTCCCCTGCTGCAGATAGGAAAAAAAAAGTCTCTATCTCTGTGTGACCTTGAACAAGCTGCAAACTGCTTTGAAAAAGTTTTGCTCAGTTTTTCCTTCCCCCTCTCAGGCTCAATTTAATGGCATAGAAAGGCACAAAGTTAATTTCTGGGCGTAGAGCAGCGTTAGGGGATACACATCATAAAGTCACCCCAAGACACATCCCTAAAGACTAATCAGCCTATGAATACCTCACATGCTCATCCCAGACAAAGATTTCAACCACAATAAATATGAAAATCAGCTTGAGATGGTGTGAAGGTTTAACACCAGCTGGAAATTAGACTCCAAATAAGCCACTCCCCTTTCCCCTGCCCCTTCCGATAAGAGAGGGACAAATGCAGAGACTATGGGTTGAGATAACAACTTACTGAAAGCAAGCAGCCTTGGAATAAGGAACACACAGTAATGGCAGCAATATTAATAACAAAAGTATACAAAAAGAGAAGGTGCTTTACACACAAAAGCTGTTCATCACCTTGACTTAGTTCTGTGTCTCTGCCGGGACAAAGGCAGAATGGTGGATGCTGCCTGTAAGTTGAGTCCGCATGGCCCCCAGGAAAAAGACAGGATGGCAGCTGTTCCCATACAACACCACATGGTTTCCCCAGATAAAGACAAATGGCAGGCGCTCCCCACAGGTGATTTTCCCATCCCTGAGCCCAAGACAATGACAAAAAATGATGGACAAACCCCCAAAAAGCTGGACTGTGTGTGCTGTGCCACCTGTTGTTTCCCGGACCGCTGTGCTCCGCTGGTTCAATTCCACACAGTGCCATTGCTTTGCACCGCTCTGCCCCACTCCACCTGGCTCTGTGTGGCTCCTTTCAGCTGGGCTGGGATCAGGCTCACCTCTGCTGCTCGGTCGTCCATGGATACTTCCCATACCAGAACCACTTTTCAACATCACTCCTTGGAGCTGTGTCTTAGAGGAATGGGAAGGGTATAGGCAGTGACAGAGGACAAGGTCCACAGGGCTGATCCTGAAAACCTCCCTGAT
The DNA here is from genome assembly GCF_000691975.1 of Corvus brachyrhynchos. Classification (NCBI taxonomy): domain Eukaryota; kingdom Metazoa; phylum Chordata; class Aves; order Passeriformes; family Corvidae; genus Corvus; species Corvus brachyrhynchos. The sequence goes on from NW_008239080.1 coordinate 6,505,009, forward strand.
GGAGAGACGGAGGCAAAACATCGCACTTCCAGTGGTACATTTGCCATTTTTTTCCCCCAAAAACCACTCCCCCAGCGATGATGTGGGTATCATAGAATAGCACCCTGGCAATGCCCCCTCTCTGCACCCAGAACAGGTGGGTATCTATGCAGTGATACAGTCTAAGATGAAGATATCTAAATTAATAGGTGTCTGTAGGCACATTAAGTGTCTCATTCTTTGTCAGGGTCCATGGAGGTAGAGCTGTAGAGAAAGCAGCTCATCCTTCAGCAGTGACCTACAATGAAATTCAGCTGCCTAGATATTAATGTCAAGAATTGTCTCAGCTGGTATATAGTACAATACCCGCTCCCAGTTGCCTTTTCAGAGAGATGAAAGTATCATGTAATCTGTGTCCCTCAGCAGGTATAATGCACTTCCCAGTGTGTCTGAACTGGCACTAGAGGACTACACAGAGGCAGCTGACTCCTGTCTATATTACTTGTTAAACTAACTCACTCCGCTTGCTGCAAAGCAAACTTCAGCACATACAGCAAACCTAAATACCTAAATGGGAGGCTTGAACAGAATCCTTCCCCCAAAAGCTGTTACAGGAACTCTGTATGTGATAAGAAGCATGTGCTGTACAATAGACTCTTTGCTATTACCTGACATGGTAGATGAATTATAAAATTACATTATTTCAGCTGAAAGATTAAGACTAACTGAGATGCAAATGCATAAATAGTCGTATTTGGGATATATCCCATGTTTTATTTTAGGTGTTAGAGGCTTTAGGTGTTCAGAAGCTTTTAGATTAAATAGAGTTGATGTAGTAGAACAAAGTAGGATAACTGAGGTTGGAGAGATCTCAGGAGTCTATAGTCTCATATTCTGCAGGTCAACTGAGGTCTGACCAGGTTACTCATTCCATTATTTCGTCCAGGTCTTGAAAATCTCCAGGGATGGAGGCTGCTCAATCTTTTTGGACAATCTGTTCCAAATGAAATATAACTGCAAGCAGAACTCGCATACTTTGTGTGCACCTTTGAGAATGTTATTTAGAGCTTAATTTTCAGGACCATGTAGACATTGCATGCAGTTCTGAAGAGGCTGAGTAAGAGGAAGAAAAGGATTTAATTAGACATCCACAGAAACTGGCAATTTATGAGCAGTTTTGCAGTAAGTATCATTAATAAGATCACTCTGGACGCTGTGTTCCTGTTTCAGGACAAGAGATGAGAACAACCTCACAACAGATCACTATATGTACAGTGATCAGTACATGACACCAGAGTCCACCTTTGCTCCATAAGCAAAGGTTAGGACTGCATGGTGTCCATCCAGCTGCTCTCAAGAAATTAGGTTGCAGATACAGAGAAGTAACTTGGGGTTAGAAGAGTGAGAAGGAGGAAACTAAACACAGAAAGAGGAAACTAAATTCAAAAGATCTTACCAACAATATTTAAACCAGACTGCATCTTGGACTCTCTAGAGCCAACTAACACAATCCATTTAGCAAAGAAGGCACTATACCATAACTGGAGAACACATGTGGATTTACAGTGATGTCCTCTTTAATCATCTGCAGGTGTATTAGATCTTTTTTATTCCCAGTAGGTTTGATTAAAAATGTTTGAGATGTGTTTTCAACAAGGACAGTGACACTTAACCACTACCAAAAGGCTTTCTGAGAGAGAAACCGGTAGCTCCTATCTCATCATATACCTGTCGTGTTTAATTTGCTCATTTATGAGGTCAGAGCAGTATATGCATAAAAGCCCCCAGTACCAAGAAATTATACTCACATGCATCAAAGTAGTTTAGCCAGTTAATGAATTGTGGAGATGTGTTCACGACCAAATAACAAGGAACTTTAGAAGTAATTTAGTCAGTTTGAGAAACAAATTGTGTTTGGTACTTTACACAATTGCGTAATGGAATGTTTAATTAAAAATTAAGCAACTTGTCCAACCTTTGTATTTCCTGGCTCTGATTTAGCTAGGTTTGTTATATAACCTTTCCTTTATGAGAGCAAATTACATTCTGTCTACTGAACTGTGGAAACTTTTCCCACATCAGCTGTGAAGACAGAAGCAAGGTCACCATCCCCTACCCTTTCCTAATGGCCAAGTGTCAAAGGAACATGGAAAACATAAAAACCCCCAGGTCATAATCCTTTCTCATCTGCTACAACACCTTAGAAAATGAAGGAATTTTTTAGTTGAAAAATTGGGGGAACGTTTGTGTAGAGCATGATAATTGTCAACATTCAGTAGAAATACATTTCTTCTTAATCCCTTAAATCATACACAAGACTCTCAATTCATTAAATCTGATCTTATGACTTGCAAAGTAAGCTACAAATATTCAGATCAATGTGGAATCAGCAGCTATTAGTTCTTAGAACAGTAATTAGCATTCGTACTAGAATTTCCAACAGGAAGAATATTGTTGCTGTTTACCATTTGGGATCAGTGGATTTTAAGTTAATTTTCATATGAAGTGATGCAGTACCTTGCTGCAGGCAATACTGATTCAGTACACTAGAGTTTCTTTAAAGCTGTCAATCTTCAGAGCACAGAAAACACACCTCTAATTGAGATACAAGCAAGCATTGATTTTGGACATTAGTTCTTGATTTCATAGCTGAATTTGTTAGCTGAAGTAAATGAGGAAGAGCAAAGAGAGAAAAGGGGGATAAGAGCTAGGGATAATGATAATAATATGATAAAAAGCATCTTTTAAAATTAAGTTTACTATTATTATATGAAAACGGCAGCTGGCAAATACAATCAGCCCACAACACAAAATGAATATGGAATGGGAAACTGTTCCTCCAAAAGGTGCAGCATCTGTTTTCTCATCATCCATTCTCAACTACCAGCTGGAGCAGAGAGGTGTTGCAGCTTGCTTCCTGCCACTGTAAGTCTCCGGGCATTATAAAAGTTTGTGTACCCCTACAACTCCAGCAGTGAGTGCCTCCTTAGAGATGCTGTACCTACTTTTGTTACTTTCAGGCTGCATTTTAGTGCACCCAGACCAGGCCTTAGGACCCAACAGAGGTGACTGGGAAGAAGAGGGATTAGGTGAAATAACCTAACTCGTATGAGAGATTAAAATACAAACAAATAAAGAATTGCTCACCGTGTCTTCCAATGAAAGAATAAGGGCAATCAAATAAACCTAGAGGGTGGCTGGTCACCCCAAAAAAGTAGGTAGTTCTTCTCAGTGCAGGTGTAAGCTGTGTTCATAAAATACATATCCACCTCTTTATCAAGAGATTTTTGACGTGCAGGGTGCTGAACATTCAAAGAGTATCCTGATGTCCTGGTAATCTGGACATCTCCCAGTGGCCAGCGGTGACAACATGATGCAGCATCAGATGGACCAGTACAGTCATCCTTTCTATTCTCCTTGCCTGTGTTTCCTTCATGTTAAAAATTGCTAACAGCCTTTGGATTTCCTCCTTAACAGTCAGATAGGTGATCCCTAGTAAGTAGCAGAAGATGAAGAGCAAATATACCTCCTGATTCTAATTTTCCACTGTAGCTGCCAATAGGAGACACAATATGGCCCAGTATTTCTCCCTTAAGAATAAGCAAAAAAAAATGGACACTCTGATGAGATACATTCTCCTGAAAGCAGAGAGCTTCAGGGCTTGAATGAATACTGATGAACGCTGAAATGTTCCCTGAAATCAGCTGACTTTTCCTGGGGAAAATATCCTGGGATCTTCTATGGGAATGAAAACAAAGAGATCATTGCAACCATGAATGCATGCAACTAAGTGAAAAACATTGAATTTGAAGAAAGTTTAGCCATTTAAGCATCAGCATAGCACTCTCAAATAACTTTGTGATGCCTTGAGAAGCCTCCTAGAAACAGAGACTAGACAGGAGTAAGGCAATAAAAGTAGGTATTTATTTGAAAGGCCTTCAAAGGTACCCCTGGGGAGCCAGAGGCTATTGACAAGATGGATCCCAAGATGGACGACAGGTCACGAGGTTTATAGGTTTGGTTCACTTGCATATCAGGGTTAATTCTCCAATTAAAGCCTCCCTTTAATGATGTAATTCCCCTCAGCTTACCCTCCCTTAGAGGCTCTTTGGTTTACATTTTGGGCCTAGGACAGTCTGGGTGTCCTTGAAGAGCAGGCCCAGAGAGACTTTGTTACATCTACCTAGCATGAGAGAGCAGAAATTAACAGGCTACAAGAAACTTCAGAGTTACACACTAAGCAGTACAGAATTTGAAAAATATAAAAGTTAAAACCTAAGGCATCATTTGAATGAAATCTTCAAATATTTTTCTGAATATTTTCAGTAAAGATTTCAGTCATATCATGGAGACAGCTAAACCTTAGCACACACGCTATCAAACAACAACTGAAATGTATCTAGTAAACTCAATCAAATCTAACAAATGTGAAAAATCCCAGGTGGAAAAAATACATTTATGCAAATGTTCCAAAACAAGATGATTTTGCACAAAATGTAAAGATATAATTATGGTTTTATAAGTACAGTACCCCATTGAAGAAATCTTTGTACTTGGTAAATATGTTCCAGTAAATTGGATCATTTTCAGCATATGGATAGTTACATGTGAGATCCTACTGCATTAATTTAAAGGTCTTGGCTTCAGCAGAGAAGTGATTTCTCAGCATGTGTCCTCTGCCCTTGACTTTATTATGGTTTGCTCATTTTTAATATATCTGTTTATCAGTTTGGTATCCTTGCTGGCTACATCATGCATTTTTACAGCAAACATTACAAGTGAAAGGATAATTCTTCAGAAATGAAAATCTGAAAGTTTGAAAGATTTATTGACTAAGGAAAAAAAAAATCACTAAATATAAATTAAAGGGTATCTGGCTATTACTATTTAAATGTGTTTGCTTATATCTAGCTGTAGGTTGAATCTGGTTAGAATATTTCATTTGGCCTTGACTAATTTTTCATAACTCTCTCCTTCACAGAAACACATGAGAACTGTATTTATAAAGATTTAATCTTCTGATCCAACAAGTAAAGTAGCAATCATGAGAAAGAAAAAAGCAGCTATTTACACAAAACATAAGAGCATCTTAGTCTGTTGTGTACCTGCATTTTTAAGGATATTGATATTAAAAGTACATAATGTAACTTTTAAAAATGTCAACCTCTATAGCATGTAAGTCAAAAACCAATAAAAACTTAAGATATTTGCACCAGTCTCAGAGAAAAAAGCAAGTGAGGGAAGACAACAAAGGTATATTGTCACATTTTTAATAATAAGCCCTTTTTATTCTCTAGATATTGGTGGGCTGAAAACTTTAAGGCAAGGCCTCTACTTTTTCTTTTTTTTTAATAAATCAAGAGATATAGTTAAATCTCTGCTACTCCTTTTATAATTGTATATTTTGGAATAAAAAGTGTACCAGAGCGGTACTTCCCACTTCTGTTATAAATTGATGTGAAGAGGTCTTATTGTTATAAACTGATGTAAATTTTAATGGTTACAGGGAGAAGAAATTTATGTGGTTATATGGCGTTTTATGCAATTTTGTGACAAAACCAAAACTGAACAAACTTACCGGATTTCACCTGGTACTTTCATTCTGCAAATGGTTTAGGGCAACGGAAAGGAAAAGCAAGCAGACAGAAACAGTTCTTAAAATTAGACAGCTCCTTAAATCCCTATTTAATTTGGGAATTACATTTTGACTCTATGTGTGTATATAGAATGCATGATATGAAGAATGATAATAAATTGGGTAGTCTAGACTGAACCGTTATACAAAATGCACTAGGCAGAAGGTGGTTACATTCCTATTTCTGCCTCTGAGTTTAGTCTTAGAAGTCATGTATTACATTTTATTAAGATGTCAGAAAACTGCAGACATGCTTCTAGGCTTGCCAAAAAACTGCAATTTGGATTAGCTCACCAAAGAGCTTAAGTGAAAAGAACTGGAGATGCTCTGTGGTCTTTTTTAAAGCTCATAAAAAGTTGCAAGATGAAGGTTCTGTTAAGCAGGAAAAAATAATGAAAAATGGACAATCAGTTAACTGTAAAAGGAACAGACAGTACTTGTAGGTGGAAAGTGTGTAGGAAGAAGGAAGAGGGAAGACTACCATAAAAGTGGGAGATTAAGTTCATGATATACTGACTAGATTGATTAATTGTCATACAAAAAATGAAAAAAGGTTGTTGATGGTCAGAAGACATTCACACAGCTACTACATCAGGCAGGTAAAAATCCACCATTCCTTTGTACTGACACTTCAGCGCTAAAATAAATAAACAATAAAAATGAAAAATATAATCTATTTGTAGGAGTGAATTTGCTCAGTTTGAACCAACTATCTCCAATGTCCCTTCCAACCCAAACCAATCTATGATTCTGATTCTTTGAGACTCCTATTAACTGGGAAGAAGTGGATTACCTTCTGAGTAAAGTGAGAGAGGGTGTTTTGGAGGCTGATGTTTTGGGGGCTGACTTCATCTCTATACTTGATTTTCTGTGTGACCTTGAATGAGGTATCCAGGTTCAAATGTACTTCTTACTCTTCATTCACTGTTTTCATTAAAATGTGTCTTTCCCTTCAGTAAGGTAATGAGATTTGTTTTCCCCTTTTTCAGGCATTAATTCGTTTGGTTGAAATAACTTTTTATTTTCTATTAGCTCCATTATCTTAACTAAGTTATATAAAATGTAAACTTAGATGCTGCTAGGCTGGGCAAAATTTGGCTCTCTGCATTGCAGAATTTCATGCACAAAAATGATGGCAGAAATGGCAGTCTGACTGGGAGAGATGCAGCAAGACTAATTCATTGGAGCCATTAAAATGCAGTTTAGAAATGAGAAAAACCTGCTGGATCTGGTTTCAGGTAGATACAGTAATAGTCTCTTTGCCTCCTAGATGGAGCTAAAAGCACTTGTCTCCTGTATCTTGGCTTGTGGGATGGAGGAGAGCAAGTAACATGACAAACATAATTACCTGCAATTTTTACATTCCTAAAGAACACATTTTACAGAATAAAAATTAAAAAGCTTGGTCTCCATTTTGCAAGGACAATCTTTTGTGAGTCAAGATAAAGTTTACAGAGCCATTTTCTGCTTCTCTGCAGGCAGAGACAGTGCTGCTCACTAGACACATGCTTCAGCAAGCACTTCCAGGTACCCAGTTCAGCTTCCTGAAAGATTAATGTTCAGTTTTCTTCCCCCTAGTCCTCATGAAGGATAGATAGGGGACTTCTGTCCCTAGGACAGACTGAACATACAGCCTAGATGAGACCTCCTCAGTGTTTATAAAGGAAGAGATGCCACAGTGTTGAAAGGGAGGAATTTGAAAATAGAACCCACAAAACAAGGTACCATCATGAGCTGAGTATAGACACAAAAGCAAAGCAAACCTTGCAGCTTTTTTAAATATGTGAAATGTGAACAAACACAATTCTAATAAAACATTGCAAAAACCCCACAGGAGTGAATGCAACAGTGCCATTCAAATCTATATATTCTGTTTCTGGAAAGGTCATACCATGTTAGGAAAAGGATATTCCTCTCAGAGTTCTAGTAAAACTTAAGTCATGAGCACATACATAGGTCTCTGTGTCTGTCTATGCAATTCAGTACCAATCAGTATACCGAGCCATTTAATTTTCACTGCCTCATTTGTGGTGAGTATCAGCAACTCAGTCTTCCTACCCACATTTTGGGGTGATGAGACCAAAAGAAGAAATGGAGGAGGCATATCAAAACAACTACAGGGTGAAAGTGGAAAGGGAATAGGAAAAAACACTTCACACTGTACAGAAATACAGAAGACTCACAACAAATATGATCAGTCTAAGAATATTACAAAATAAAACCACCATACCTAAAGAAGACTTTTAGGTTTAAAAAGAGGAAGAGGATGAAGATGTGGCTGGGGGGCAGTGCCCTAGCTGCAGCTCAGTGTCAACTAGCCTCTGGGAAAAAGAGCCTGGCTATCTGGAAGACAAGGTGATTAGTGAAACTGCTATAGTAAGTTGGCAAAGCAGAGCCATTGCAGAAGGGAAGGTCAGACCCTTTCCTCTGGGTTACTGGGCTGCTGTCCATGATTTTGGACGGCAAAGCAGAGCCATTGCAGAAGAGAAGGTCAGACCCTTTCTTCTGGGTTACTGGGCTGCTGTCCATGATTTTGGACTCAGGAAACAAGCAGATCTGAAGTGCAGCCAAATAGCCACTGCCGAATCTTTCTGCCTGGCATCTGGCCTGTCTGCATTGCTTATGATTTTAATGGCATTAATTTATTGCAATATCTTATGATGGTTGTAAATTATTTAATTTGATGCTTGAGGTAATTTTTAATTATTTAATTTGTATTTGTTCCCTTATGTTGCTGCCTGTAATAATCTATGACACTGATCCTATAATGACTTCCTTATTGGTGTACCTCTTTTCTACTGTGGACCTGCATAAAAGGTCTATGCATATGACAAGGAATTTTCTCACTTCTTGTAATTAAACAATAATTATTTATAAAAAACTCTATTTTTATTTTATTCTACATCTTATTCACAATCCATCTAGAAACCATTGGAAAACAGGTTATTTTAATAATTTTTGACCGCTAATTATTACTAGAATCTGGTCCTTGAGCCTGTTCTTTCAGAGCAATGTGCTCTACACAGTATGTTTGTTAAGTTAATACATCTGCTTTAAAACCAGACCAGACTGATATTTGGAGACTGAGGCCACAAGACATAGGATTTTCCTGTAAGAGTCATACCTTACTCAACTCCAGACCTCCTAGTTGAATGTTATTATGTTATAAAACAGCATCATGTGAAAGTCGGGCTCCCCTTCACTTTTCAATATTTTTACTTCTCCAGGATGCCTAAGTGTTGCAAATGCACAACACTGATTAACAGCCACATTCTGTAACAGCACCACAGTTTATATACTGTGGAACTCTCTGAAAAGTTACTTATCAAATATGCAAATATCCCATGGCCTCAGAAACATGTTAATGTTCTGTAATTGGGTATTTTATGTTTTGGCATGGGATAGAGTATAAAGCAGACTAAACTAAGGAGCATTATGTAAGTCTTTAAAGAATATCTACATAGGCCCCATTTTGTCATCCTCCTCTGGCAAAATCACTACTGAATTCTTGGCCCAGTTCTCAAACACAGCAAATGCAGTTCATACCATCTCACAGACCTGGTAACACAGCTGAGAAAAACTCTTTTAAGTTGTACCCTCATGTTTACATGTCTCCCAAGATCTGTGCTTATGTATGCCCAGATGTGCCTGAAGGATTAAAATCGCATTAGTGCATTGTATTCATTGGCATTCAAACAACTTACATGAAGAGATATTTTGTCCCTGTGCATTGACAGAGCTGCCATGGAACCAGTTTACACTCAGGAGTGTCACGGCAGGTTGAAGGCTCAGCTAGGAAACCAAGCTCATGTCTAATCTATCGCTGAGCACAGCTGAAAACAGATGTTCATTAAACTGCAATTACTTCAAAACAAGACTTGAATGTCAATTGAAGATAGACGGGAACAATATGAAACTGATGGCCTGGATCATTGAACTATCCAGCCATAATGTCCCAAGGATACAGAGCCAACTGGCTTTGGTATTACTGCAGCCTCTGTGAACTAGAGCATCAAAATCCTAATGGAGGCAAAAGTAAGAGGATATTCAGAGGCTTTTCTTCATGACTGTTACTTGAACTTAAGCTGTAGCAAATTGACATTTAAATAACACATCTGTTCTCATGCTGAAAGGGATTCCTCATGTGCTATTAGCTAGCTGTTAGGCATCACACATTTTAGCTAGACCTGCAAAAAAGGAAGTGTGATCCATGAGGAAGCCAGACAGCTTTGAGAAGCAGAGAAAATAGACAGATTGCAGGAAATGAGATCAGTGAGAATACTGGTTTTTCTGATTAAAATGCTGCATGATCTTGTGAGCTACAAACCCTTCTGGGAACACAGATATGCCCATGGAAGATAGAAATCAGCAAATTAAGTTTAAAAAAGTAAGTAACATTTTAGAATCTCAGGAATGATGCTAGGAACACTGTAACAGTGCTAAAAGTGTTTGATGAGAGAGACTGTAGAGAGATAATTGGGTGAATGTTTTGCCTTATCTTTTAAAACTAAAACCAAGAATCAGCAGGGACAGTAGATATGCTGCAGACTTGGGCAATCTGGTATCCACATTGAAAATCAAGGAGAAAATCTTAATAATAGGCTTATTTTGTGAGGTATAGTAGTCTAGTTTGTAGGACAGTCTGTTGACAAAAAGTGAGCTGTGCCTCCAAATGTTAAAGAGAATTGGCAGGAAAAGATCAAAACCATGGTCAAAATTATGATGCTGTTAAAACACAGGAAAAATATATAAGGTCAAATGTGAAAAAAATCCAGGACTAGAAGACAAGAAAACTATATTGTATTCAGTGAAAAAAATAATAAATATTTAAGGTCAATATGAAAATATTTTCAGAATTTTTTTGGCCCCTTTTTTTTTCTTTTTAATAAAAGAGGCATTTTCTAACTGCGTCAGTCACAGAGGGGACTGACGAAAGAAGTGCTTTTGGAATAGGACAGTTCCACCAGCTCACAGTGAAGACAGACAACTTAGTCACAGACTGCCAAAGGAGAAAAGAAGAGCTCTTAAATAATTTTTGCTGAATACAAGGACATGAATATGAGGCCTAATTCTATACATCATAACATACTGTGAACAGCATTAATTAATAAACTGCATTGTATTTTTACCTTTGATGAGCAGTTCCATGCAACACTAAGAAGATGTGGTATGACACACAGTAAAATAATTCCCAAACTCCAGAGCTGGCCAGAACCTAAGATATAATAATCACATGAAGTTGCTTTCTTCTGTCAACAAAGTGCTGCACTATGGGTGGAAAAGCGTATCTTTAAAAGGATCCAGACAGTAATAATATCAAATTTAAGAGGTGACAACATTTAATTGATGTATATTTCATGCCTAGAGATAAAATAATGTCTAAAAGGAAGGAGACAAGCACCTTGCATTTTGTCATGAACACCCATACAGGTAAAAATACAAAGTGTGTAGAGAATACTTTGGTCACTCATAAAAGCAAACTTTTCAAACTTGAGAAATCACAGCCTGTTTTTTAGAAAAGGTTGTGATAGACCTTTACAGTTTTAAGGTCAAGAACTACAAGGTCACAATTATCAGCCTCTGAGAGCTAAATCATGCCAGCAAGAACTATGATAAGTATCGACAGCAGATTCTGCAAGTTGTAACATGCTGTTGTTTAGCATATGAATTAAAGGGTCACAGTACATGCCAGCATATTCAAATGTATTTAGTACATAACTGGATTTGAAAAACAACTTATGACCACTCAGGTTTCCCTATCAGCATCAGTGGTCCAAACTATAGACTAGTGTTCTGAAATGTGTATGAAACTTACTGGCTTCCTTCAGGTTCCCATGATGCAACAAGTCCTAGTTAGGCTTGACCCCAGGAAGCACTATGGAGTCTGCAATCAAATAAAGGACAGGAAAGGTGTAGAAAAACTGGATCCTGGAGGGAAGAACACAAACTGCAGAAAGGAAGAGGCTGGAAGTGTCACTATGACATCAATATGAGTACACAGGGCTAATGGGAACCTACCTGCATCCACACCTTAATTTGATTTTACAAGCACTGACTCCTCTGATGTTATTATTCCCTGTGCAGCACATGAAACAGGAACACTCTGCCCACGTACAGAGAGACAAGGAAGTCCAAATAGGATACAAAGATCTGCGACCTGGCCCCGATAGGGAAAAAGAACTGGATATGAACAAAAGTTCATTTTCATCATTGAGATGGAAGACAATGGCTTCTGAGGTACAGTGGCTTCACAATAAATACAGTGGTGATCCAGCTCAAATGGTAAGATTTTCATAAGTGCCTTAGTGAATACAATATATAAAAAGTCCCAGATTAGCCCTAAGTGTTTGCTATATAAAAACGGTGCACATAGGGCAGCAGGGATGTACCAATTACATGTCAAAAATTTCTATAGCTGCGTTTGCTCCACACTGCATCCTAGCAAGTAAATACATTCAATAAGGCTAGTGCATACTGCCTTCATGCATGTGTCATTCTTCCAGCCCTGGAGCTGGCCCAGCCATTTCTAGCTTGAATTCACTTAATTCACTTTCAGAACAAACTTTACATTTCTAAAATCCTTGTATCTTTCCTTTAAGAATTATTGGGGCAGACTTTCTCATAGCTATGTCATGTAAGAAATGCTAAAAACTGAGTGAAATAGTAAATGTACCTGTTTTTTGTAAGAAAAGGATATTGTGTTTTCATGAAAGATGATACATCATTCTCCTCTGCCGATTCATTATTGAGAAAGAACCTTATTCTTATGTATTGCCCTATGTAGACATTAGATTTTGGCACATATTTAATGGGAAATATAATAGTAGACTACAGTGATTACAATGATTAGAATCCTAGAAAAGGGTTTGGTATCTCCAGGCTCTAGGCCACAAAGCACTAAACTAACATGAGACTATTTGAGCAAAACCTTCAGGAATCAACAGCAACATTAAGAACCCTTCCTTTCTAGGCAATTTATAGGACAGGGCAGTGCTACACCACGGCATAGAACAGTATATGCACATTGCAACAGCAGATCCAAATGGCACGTGTCATAACCAAAATGCTGATGGTCACGTGAAATACCATTAGACAGATAACAAGAAGCACTCACATATTAGATGTGAGCACCTATTAAAGAGAGATTATTTTACATTCTGACCTACAGTCTTCTTCTGGTGTCATAAAGGAATTAAAATAATTTTTGACAAATTTCACTGATGTGAATTGGCTTTAAGGGCTTTTCTCCTTACTGCATTAGTGGTGAGAGAAAATAGGTAAGTGATTTGAGAGAGGGCCACTCACCACATTGGGACATGTACCTTTTCTGCATCAGTGAGCATTTGAGTTTGAAAAATACAGATCTTTAGACTCTTGAATCTTTGTGAAAACTGCCACATGAATCCAAATTTTTAGCTTGAAGAGAATTATTTTATTTCGTGGCAGTTAAGTTGGTGTAAGGTAAGCAGGAAATGTCCTTCAAACCCATCAGGTGACTGTTAGATACTTCTGCATTGTTCTGATTTTGAAAATTGATCTCCAGATTGCAGTGAGAGCACTTGTTATTCCAATGTCATCTTCTACTTTTCTGTTCTGAATCAGTGTGTCCTTTGTTTCTGCCCATCCTACACATACTAGTTATATATATATGTATCTACAGAATTCCAAACACTGTAACACAGACAACTATTAAAAGAATCTCTTGATTTTGCCTAGAAGTTTCCTGAAGTTGATGGCATGCTATTTGAATGCCCCTGTTAGCACATTATGTTCTAGAAAGGACCTTGTTTCAAGAGGTGATTAAATTAAACTCCAGATATTTTCTATTGAAAGGGCATTTTGATTCATCTAGGTATCTTTCTGGAAGAAAGGAAATATTCAAGAATGGGCAAAGAAGGAGCTTATCTGGAACAAGTATAGTATAACAAAACAAGTAAAGGGGCTTAGGACTTCAGTCTGCTCTAAAAGGTTTCAGCTATCCCTTTTAACTGTGATATCTGGAGTGTCAGAGGTAGATCATAAACAGAAAGAGACACACAGAGATAAAGGATATGTCTATATCCATACAAGCCAAGTTTCAGCCATGTTACATTTAATATTTCCTGACCACAAACAGGTTTTTTGAGCCCAAATTCATAGGTACGTACAGAGATTGTCTCAACTCCAGAGATCTCTGAAAAGTGAAAAGCTGAGGACACTTGGCACCCCATCACATATCTATTATTTCCCTTTGTAAATACATGGATAAAGCACAGGCAAAGTCATCAGCTTTTCTGCCAGCATCTACCCAAAATCAGCTCTTCATAGGCATAATGATGGTTGTCTGACTAACATAGGAGCTAGTCAAGAAGATATATGAAGCTGAAAACATGCTCACACATGAGTAGTAGGACTGTTGTTACATGGTGAACATCTCTTCCCACCCCTCCTTTCTTAACCCCCACAACTTCTGTATCTGTACAAGATGATTTTTTTAAAAGAAAAAAATATGTATTTTCAGATTTTTTATTCATGTTCGCTTGCTCATTTTTTAAATTAACTGACAAATGGCTTAACAAGCAAGTTGTATGTCATTTCAGTGGCACAAACACTGAATGGAATGGCCTGAACTTATGTCAGGGGAGCTGTAGGTTGGATACTAGAAAAAGCTTCTTCACCCAGAGAGTGTTTGGGCATGGGAACAGGCTCCCCAGGAAAGTGGTCACAGCACCAATCCTGACAGTGTTCAAGAAGCATTAGGACAATGCTCTCAGGCACATGCTGTGACTCTTGGAGTGTCCTGTGCAGGGCCAGGAATATGATTTTGATGATTCTAGTAGGTCCTCTCCAGCTCAGAATATTCTGTGATTCTGTATGATGGTAATCAGTCTTCATTATACTAGAGCATTCATCATTTCAGAGATTCCACTTTAAAAGTCACCTTGATTCTTTAATCAGTAAGACAAGAAATGTTATGGCTTATCTCTTTGTGTTATCCTCATGACACACCTTGGCTTGAGTTTTATGGGCTGATGAGTTAATAAATCAAATGAAGAACTGTTCAATGCCTATCTGTGTTGTTTTAGAATCTTGCTGCTGTATTGCATTATATCTTTCCTTTTTACAAGCAGAGCTGGAATGAGCTATCACACCAGACAGGGCAACCTTGTCTCCAATTTGGTTGCTACTTAGAGTACAGCTTTCTCTAAGTTGGGAATAATACAGTTTGGGAACAATTTAATTATAATTAAGGATGGTATTTACACATTCCTTCCTGAGGTAGAACTGGAGATGAACACAGTCAAGAAACAGCATGTGCTAAGTTCAAGAAGACCTTTAGTAAGGGACTAAAACTTTTAATATTCATGAAGGACTATGTATTTTCCCGTGACATCAGAAAATAAACTCCCTTCTTTGGCAGAGCAGGCTTGCAGGTAGGGAGAGATACACATATGCCAATGAATTACAGTTCTTTCATCTTCAGTAATAAACATGCCTGAGAAGTATTGCAAAGAGCTAACTTAGGTTAGATTTCATACCTCATGACTTAATTGAAGGCCTGTTTTTCATTCTGCACTAATCTTACATCTATTTCCATGGAGATGAAGGTTTTGAATGCATGCATCCCTGAATGACTTCCACTTCTTTGTTATTAGGCAGGTGCGCAGCATGCAAGACAATTACCCCAGAGAAATTCTGCCTGTTCACTTTGCTCCAATGAATATGAGCCTTTCAGGACATTTTGTAAGCTGCACTTTCAGGTGAGTCAACAGGGAGTATGCTTAAGTGGATAGTCATACCCATAATCAAGAGGCTTGACTTACAGACCTCAGAGTCCCCATTGGGTGTGACATCTCTGAGGAGAGCCTAAGAAAGTTCAGAGCAGATGAATAAAAAATGTAAATGTAAAATTTTATTTTCTGCAGTCAAACGTTTTCTGTAGCTGTGTTGGTGTCATTACTGTGGGCATGTTCTTGATTCTTCCTCTCCTTAGAGCTAAACATTTTGCAGTGCGGAAACCTCCAGGTCCCACTTTCTGTTGTGAATATAGAAATCTACTAGGTCATTTCAGGGTAGATTCAGAGAAGAAATTTTAGAAAAGAATTGAGCAATATCCACTTTGACATAATTTGCATTCCTTTAAGAGTTTATCTTACAGATTAGTTATTTATTAGACTTTACTGATATTTGCAGTTCAGATCTGAGCTAGTTGTTTCTAAGAGAAGTACTGTGATTCAAATAAATCAGTTCAGCACTTTATAAAAAAGATCAAAGCATGTATTGAGTGTCTGTTCATAAACATGAAGATGTTATTACAGAGTACACAAAATTTCCCAGACAGATGTGACAAAATGAAGACTCCCAGCACACAATAAGCCATATTTTCTCTAGGGTTGAGATATTCATGACTGAGAGAACAGCAAGAGGGTATCTAGGTTAGCTGTAATTCAGAGGGAAACATGAAATAAAAGCTAGATCAGTGGTGCTCTGGTCTCTGCTCCCTCCCCAGACATCCATACTGGAAGGTGACCAAATTGAAGTAGAAGCTGATACTGCTGAGAGTAGAAGGAACACCAAGGAAATGCTCAGTTTGCCATTTGTAGCCGATTACCTGGGACAAAACAGATGTCTAAGGCCTAAATCTTTTCTGTTGGCCCAACTGAGTCCTCTGAAGTATTGGTAGGACTCACCAGCTGATAGCTCTAAGGCATCTCACCTTTACTCCTTTAAAACCACCTCACTGCTACACATTCGACAGCTATACCTTAAGAATACTGAGTAGCATTTTAATTGTGAATATTAAATAATTACAACTTCACACAAAATAAGAACATTAACAGCAGTAAAAGCATATTTATGGATTATGGCTGTGAGTAATGACTTCAGTGTGGGTGATCCTGACTTACACAATGGTACAGGAAATTTGTAAGGCACAAACACACATGAGACTTCTGTCCAATTTCACATCACAGAAAGTCAGGAAAATCACTCTGAAGGACAGTGGATTTGTTCAGATGCAAAAACTAGTAGGAAGAGAAGCAGTTTTCTCCACATCCTGTGATAATGATTAATATGCAATATTCACAAACAATGCCTGGCAAACTTTGCATAACTGTTGCACGTTTAAATATAATAAAACACTTGTCTTCACTATTTGTCTTCTTTCCTGCATGCTGTCTCTAAGAGGTTCTGAAGGGTTAACCACACAGTCCAAGGCAAGGAGATGCAGGGAAATGTAGCCAGCTGTTGAATGAAGCATCAAGACATGAACAGGACAATTACTTGAGGCAGTTTTCCTGCCTAAAACAACAGGAAGCCTCATCTAATGGATATGAATTTTTAAAGGAGACCTTTGAAGTGACTTCAAAGGCATCATGTGATTAAAACAGATAAAGGGAGCAAAGGGAGAGGCTGACCCTGTGCCATAGGAGAGGCTGGGATGCAGGGAGGAATGGGCTGGGGTTTGCACACAGAAGCCTGGCCAGCTGACATGCTCTCCAGCTAATACCATGGACTAACACACCAGCCTCCCTCCGGGACAGTACTATCCACTGCTTTCAGGCAACAAGTACACACTGCTTTGTTTCATAGAGAAATATGTTCTCAGCTGCTGATGGTCTTGATCTCGTGAAAGTGAGCACCCTGACTTGCCCTGCTCTGAGGCCACAGGGTGAAGGAAGGATCCCAAGGCTCTATTAAAACCAGGTTTAAGAGAGCTTGCTCATCCACTGGAACTGCATCTGGGGCTAACTACAAGTTTTCTCTGAGGATGCATTCATAAGACACTAGCTGAAAGCAAAAGTATCCTTCGGGATAAGTGCACAACACCTACCCTTCACATCCCCTAAAAGTTATTCTAAGACATCTTTCCACAGGATGTTCTTAACATTGACCTGGAAAGGAGCAATATTTTCCTTCTATTTCAGACGACAAACTTTAATACAGCTGCTGTATCATAACTGGTTATTACAAAAACATTAGAGATAAAATTAAAGGAATTTTCTGAAGGTTTCATCCATTACCTCACAAACTTGTGAAAAATATCATTATTAGCCTATTTGGTATTATCAAGCTAAACTTTTGAAAAAAACACTGCTTAGAAATTTTAAATGCCCAACTTGGGACTATGTTGTGGCTGGAATATCAGTGAAGTGCAAAAAGACTTTCAAACTATCTAAAACTAAATGCAAAATAATTTTGTTTAACTGGCACGTCCAATAAGTTATTTTGTTAAAGGACTGTACTATTTGCAGAGAAAAAGGAAGGACTAATTCATAAAGTTCCAGCACAAAATTATTCTTTTCAACACAGAACAGCAGCGTAAACTTTAAGTCCTCATTTATTATTTGATTTCACTCATGCTGCTTCGCTTTGTACCTGACTACACAGGAGGGCTTTTTGTAGGATCTTTTCTGGGGTGGGAATGAAGGAGAGTCTGAAATAATTTTGTAGAACACCTGTGATGTTCTGTGGAGCAACAGCAATTCACATGTCACAAGCGGAATAATGCTAAACTAAATTAGGAAACACTGAATCTGTTAAAAAAAGATCCCAGAGCAAACTTGTACCCACAGAGATGGCTTATGTCGACATAGCCTGCAGATGATCAAAGAGAGTTATAAAACCCACAGTGCAGCTTGCACATTAAACCCAAAGGTTACAATAAATAAATACTGTGCGTCCCTTGAGGATACTCTCTCAAGGAAAAATGATTGCCACGTGAGAAGAACAGCAAGAGCTCCACGTGCAGCAGCAGTTTCAGGCTTCATGTAGGAAGGGGGAAACAGGTTTCCCTCTACCCAGACTGCATGACACCTTTGTGACTCCTGTATGACATGCCAGGGACATACCCAACGTGGGGGTTGCAGGCAGGAGTGAGAATGGGACACAACACACTGTGTTGCTGCACAGAAGTGCAATTTACAAAGCTCCAACAGAGCCAGAATCATGCTGGGCTGCCATACAACAGTCAGCTGTTGTAAAATATCCCAAATCACAGAACAACAGACAAGAGATGGGACCATCTCAAGATGATACTTAGAAAGTCATTCCAGTCCCTCACATTTGGCTGTTGTTTATATTTACCCTTTTGTACATGCTGTCTTCTTTGAAAGTAAGTGCTCCTTTTTGAACAGGTTGGGCTGGAATTTCCAGAATGACTTAATGCAGTGGTTAAGCTGCTTTTGAAAAGTTTCTCTAAATATTTTCAAGTCTAAAAATTCATAGAAATAGCTCACTCTGAAGGGGCAAAATGAAAATGAGAAACAACAATGAGGAACAAAATCCTCCTTAAAACATTGGGAGCTACTGACAGAGATTTGGGGATTAATTTTATATCTTCTACCCTCCTTGCTGGGTGGTTGGTCCAGTAGCCCCCATCATCCTGCTTAATTCCATGGGAATCACCAGCAGCCTTCTTCCTCCCTACAGCACTTGAGGAGAAGCAGACACACAGATGCGTAGCATTTGTCAGCTCATTTTTCCATCTCAGCAGTAAATTGTGAGAAAAAAAAATAAACAGAGTGGAATTAATTCTACAGTTGTTAAGTAATGTTACCTTAAAAAGCAACAAATTTAGAATTGTTGTTTTGTTGCCATGGTAGATTTCTTAAACCAAAATCAAACATTCTAGTTTAAGAGAACCATTGAAACAAATACAATTATTGCAAAACAAGTCATGTAGAAAACTTCTTAGTAAAAATTTCAGAAATACACATATTTATTCATAGCTATACTGCTGCAAATGCTGCAAATTGCAATGATCAATATTAAAGATATTTACACAGCACAGTTGTTTCTGTCTTTTTCACAAAGCTGTAAAGTTACACCCAAACTATTCAAATAAACCTAGTTGTAAGTTACAGAAGTAGATTCACCTAGTGAAGAAGCAGGAGAAACTTATTCATCACTCTCTTCTGAAGGTTATAATGAGTATAACTCAGAAAATTTTAAAAAGGGATACATTAAGGAGCAATTTAGGATTTTTTACTGTCTAGACAGAAAAGATATGAGATTGCAGCAGCCAACTGTACCATGGGCACAGGAGATGTATTGCATTTTTTCCCTGGTATGATGCAGACAGGTAAAGGCAAGAGAGTTTTGGTTTTTAGAGGTGTTTTGGTTTTTAGAGGTGTTTTGGTTTTTGTTGTTGGGGTTTTTTTGGGTGGTTTTTTTTTTTTTGTCTGTTTTGTTTTGCTTTTGTCTTTTTTTCTTTTCTTTTTACAGTGTAGTTGCTATGTACAGGGAAGGGCAAAAATGGACCAGAAACTATACCAACTAAAGTACCTCCAGCATAACACCCATTTTACTCACATTGATCTAAATTATTAAGCCTCAAAAGCCAGCCTGGTTTCTTCCAGACTAGAAAGTCACTGCAGACACATAAGCTGTCAGTATTACAGTTTTCTGACCACCTAAATTCTGCTTTAGTCACCCCTAATGGGCCCAGATCTTGCTGGCAGAGAGACAGTCACCTCACCTTTCTCACATCTCTGCATTTAAAGTTTCTCAGTTAAGCTTTTCTCCTTGTTTTGCATTCAAGGTACCTGATTCATCCATCTATGCCTGGTCTTTGTCCCTGGTTGATACAGAAAGTCTGCATGGAGCCGAGGGAGAACTAGTAGCTCCCCCTGGATTACCCCTGTAGGAGCACCACTGATGAAGATGAGCAATCCGGTAGTAAAACAGGTAAGGACAAGAAAAGAGGTGTCTGTTGATTGAGAAATTAGGTCAATGAAAGAAGGAATCCTGCCTTTGGTCTTTGTGTCTGTCTCTGCTTCTTTATTTTAGAGGACAAACAAAAGACAGAAAAATAGGGTTGCATAATGTGTTTCGAAATCAAATCCTACTTGGCTACGTAGGAAACCTGTGTAAGAGCTGCTGAATCCTTATCTCCCACGTGCTAGTCCAGTACTTAATTTAAAAATATTGCCCATCCTGAAAATCAGGACTTGGAACTGCCCTCTCTCAGGTGTAAATCAGCACGGAAATTGTCTCAGTGTTACTTAGATGTAGCAGCTGTGGGCTATAGTATTAGCTGGAAATAATGAATATATTATTGACTATGTTTTACAGCAAGCAGAATGCATTCATTCACACTACTTTTACTTTATGATTGGTTTTCAGTTCTTCATCTATACAGGGAATATGCATCATGTACACAAAAAGAAAATCCAAACTAAAAGCAAAACCAAAAAGATGCTTGAAAAACTGTGTCATCAGGTTGTGGTTTTCCGTACCCATTTTTCTGGTGCTGATCCTTTTACATCTGCATCACCACCATACTGAAAGCAAATTAACGGCGTGTTTCCTAAGTATCATTTCCTGTAATTGATTACTAGCTAAAGTAAACCTCAAAGAACACTCCATTCTTACTTGAAGGTCAGTAAGGAACCATCTGCAAAATCAGGCCTGTTTAATAATATGCACTTTATTCTGGGCCATTTTACTACCTTGTTAGATCGAACAAATCAGTATTAAGTATTGACTGATTATTCATTTAATGATATAAATATGATATGTATAAAATATCATGAGATATAATCGCTTATCATATGGAGACTACTGTCACACTGGGACATTGACACTGAACCTCAGAAAGTGGGGGTGGTTTAAATGCCAGCTTTGTCATCTCTTCAGTAACTGTGTCTATACTTTTGCCAATGCTAAAGAGCAGAGATATCTGAGCAGGCCGCGAACTGTGGCACTTCAGATACTTTAGCAGTCTCATTATACCTGCAAAATTGACTGTAGCTTGCATATTTCTCTGGAGTATCACTATGCATTGATGCTGATGCTGTGCTGGACCCATAAATGCATGGGTAGCAGTGTAAGGAGAGAAGAAATTTCTTTCAGGAAATGAGGGAAAAACTGAAGACCAGGTCCTTTATTGTGATTGTGTGTTTTTGATCTGTGAAATTTTCATCAGACAAGGAACACCACAGAACAGACCTGCTTGAGATTTCTCAGAAGTGCTTACAGGAATAGGTATTAACTCAGTGTACTGATGAGGTCAGATTCCTGCTTCTTTTGGTTTTGTGTCACTTTGTGTGCTTTCCAACAGAGTAGTAACAAATCACATCACTGGCTCCTGCTCTGGCCTCCTCAGCACTTCTCCCTGCCACAACAGTCTGCTTCCACACGAAAAGGAACATAAAAAATATTGATGAGAGAGACTTTTTTTGCTTTTCCCTTTTTGTGATATTCAGGAAGATTGTTTCAGTTTCTCGAACAGCCTCCCTGCCAGTAACAGCAATCTTGCTGAAGCCTGGTGTGGTCATTCATCAGCACCAAGAGAAAAGATTTTGGGACTGAATTTTCTAAATGTTTAACTTGACAGTGCGTGAGTCAGAACAGGATACGGGTCTCCTATCTCCAGGTTTGAGCTTCACACTCAAATTAAACATTAATACCAATTATAGGGAGGGTAGGGGATACATACAGAGCATTTTGACAGGAGTTCATGCAGTTACTGGGAAACACTAAAAATGCCAGGTGAGGTACTCCATCGCACTGTGTGCTGAGCACCCTGCTGGGACAGGCTCTGCCCCATCTCTGCTGCTCAGTGTGGGCAAACTCTGCTCTCTGCTCATGAAAATAACAGGTCTAGCTTTTGTAATTTTCTAAGATTCATGCTTAAAGACTAGAGGCACAGGTAAGTGAAGCGCTCTGTGTGAAATGGTAGCCTGGGCTTTATGAGATTTTTAGTTGTGACCTTGTTTTGTTTGTCACTTTGAAGCACTGCTAATTTGGCTTGCTGCTGGCAGGGAATTAAAATATGCCAATGTACATTTTGGCTGCCTCAAGCAAATGGAGGGACTAACATCTCTTTCTGCCCTATGATTCTTTTTCACATTTAATTAAGAGATTTACAGACAAGTATTATGATAGAAATGCATTGACCCACATTTCCTCTCACATTAAAAGTATTTCTAAAGAATTCAAGGGCATAATGGCTCTTGTTTCTCAATAAGAGGAGAAAGCATTCCATTATTTGTGAAGGAGCATGCTAAAATATGCTTAATGATATTCCCCTTGAAACTTCAGGTACATAAAATTTGCAAAGTCATGTCTCTTGTGTTTCTATAATTTTGGAACCCAAGACAGTCATGGTATTGGAGTGAGTTATTTAAAATTCAAAGGAAGAAGATCTATTAATTAATAAAATACTTTTGATTTTAGGAAATTAAAAACTAAAAGTAAAAAAATTAGGATTTTATTTACAAAAAAATAAAGAAACATACAATACTTCTTGCTCAGGGAAATGCAGGTGAAGTAAATGTTGTTTGAATTTAAACTGCCAGCTATAAACTTCATTTATTATTAATCTCTCAAGGTCATGAGATTAACATTGTTATAAATAAGTGATCTGAAAAATAATCCAAACAAATTACTGGCTTGTTGACTGAATAAAATATTCCCTATTAACCTAAAGATTATAGACTGTAAATTTTTACCTACTGAGAAAGTAATCTCTTTTGAATTACAGACCATTGTTGAATAAACTTGTCTATAGAACTGATTGAGATGGAAAACAAGCTCATGTGAGGATGTATGCATGGATGTATAGAAAACTCTCAAAATAATAGCTCTGTAACAAGTAATACTCCTCAGAAAAAATATATTCCCATGTAGAAAACGCTTTTCTCAGAAGGGTGAAAGAATATGATAAAAGCAGTACTAAACAAGTCTGTGAAAAGTGGGTTTGACGGGCAGTGTAAGAGGAGCAACATGAGCCCACAGGTTTGCAGCAGAGGCATAAATTCAATAGATAGCACAGAAGTCCTGTTAGGAAAAAGTATGAGCAAGTATGAGATATAAAGGTGCCTTCTGGTTTACTCTTATTTTCATGGCTTTTTTTCTCTCTGGCCACATTTGTGGTGCGGTGGGGAAAAAAATGTACAAAAATGCTTCAGGCAAAACCTTAATTCTGCTTATAATCTCCTAAAGTTCAACACTTTATTGTTTGAGAAGTTTTATTGCTTGAAGTCTGCACATTGTGCATGAAAAAAAAGGAAATTCAGTTAAAAAAAAATCTAGATTGCAGAACATCTGTTCTTGAAACCTGCAGAGCAAAACAAGCTTCCCTTTCACAGCTGACATCTTCCCAGCAAGTGAGAAGGATACTATTCTAGATCCATGATTTGTGATCCTGTCTCTGCCCAATCATGTGAAGCACCAAGGACGATGGCACAATCTCTTGGACAATGGCGTGATCCCTTGGACAATGGCAGAGAGACACCACTGTAAGTAACCCGGCTGAAAAGAGGCTGTATACAATGACATTTCTCCAGAATATTCCTCCCACCACTAAGAATTTGCAGGGACTGTATACGCCTGAAATGGGTGTCAACGAAGTAACTAAAACCCAGCAGGTTACTTCTTCAAGTGTCAAGTAACCAGTGACAGATGCTGTCCTCCTAAAGGCTTTTTATGTGGCGTAAGAAAAAAAATCTGCTGCCAAACAGGCTTCTGATCTTCCCAGATCGCTTTTCCTCCAGTTCTTGCGTTTTTTCCCCCAAACCTCTGCTCTGATCAGAGGAGGAGGAGCAGAGGATATGAATCTTGAGATGTGCATGACATCTTTACAGCACTTCTCTGGCTGTTACAAGTGTGAGAATAAGCATATGGCAACCATCTGCTTCCCTACGGCCTGTATTGATTGCTGTAATGTTCTTGATTAGGGAAACAATCATGAGGGGGTTCTAAGAACATCCTGACTCCAAGGTCCATCTGCCCCATTGACATCCACTCACAGGCTGAGTCCTCTGCATCACTTTGCTGTAGGCATACATGGACTTGAACAGACTTAAGAGCCAACTGCCTGTCCTACCTTAGAAAGCACCGAGATAATTTTGTCTTGATAAGCAAGTTAAGTAGAACAATTGTGAAGACCATGGCTAACTGATTTGAAATGGGCCCCTGCACACACAGAGTAATGGTTAATCGTTTTTGTTGTTTAAGGGTTGTCTACTTACTGGCATTTATCACAATAGAGTGCTCCAAGTACTACTAGTCACTACTTCAAGATAAAAATACCTGTGTGTCACAAATACAGTGTGAAAGTTTGTAATTTTTGAGATACATGGGGAAAGGCCATTTAGTATATACGAAAAGATCTGCCATTTTACAGGCACTTAATAGAATCACAGAATCAGTTAGGTTGAAAAAACCTCTGAGATAATTGAGTCCAACATATGGATACAGACTTTAGCAACATTTTAGTTTGTAATGTGCTTGTGCTAAACAAGACCCAATTTGCACACCTGGAAATGGACTCTCCAAGTCACCATATTATTGGTAAATTCAAGGCAGTGGAACTGAATGGAAGTAAAACAAGGAGACACCCATGTCTGCACCCACAGCTGCTCTGGCATGCAAGAGCAGTGAAGCCTTGGGCTTCCCATCTGCCAAAACGGGATGACAGCTCTTACTCAGCTACAAGGCATTCTTGGATAATCAAGTAATTCTGCCATAACTCTAAATATTCTCATTTTCAAATAAGTTTTGTCGAAAAGTGTCACATTTTAACTTTCAGTAATGACTGGCATGCAAGTACTTTCCTGCCAGAAATCCCCTATTCATACATCCATCAGTCTTGTCCTCATTAGGATATAGGCACACCTCCCTTCTCAACCCAATTGATATGCCCCAAAAATGAAAAAGGTTTTGTTTTGTTTTTTATATATTTACCTAGCAATGCTGAAATGCTGCATGCAGACTTGCTGGCAGGGTAAGTTTGTATTTGTCCTAAGTGAGGAAAGGAGACGAGGTAGTAATTATTATAATGACTTTTGTGTGTGGCAACTGAGAAAAGACTTGAGCTCAATGAACCACGATGAGTTTTACTTAAATTACAATGTAAGTGAAGTTCCTGTACAAGTAGGAGCCTCAGTATTATGCACACAGGTATGTGCATGGGTGCCTGCAGACACCACAGCCCCACAAACTCTTCATATGTGGTAAATGAGTAATCACCTCAATGTTCTATAACCTTTTATAACTGAAAAAGTTAAAACTTCTCTTTCTCTTCATCTCCTTCGTCCATTAAGTCTAAATATAGATCATAAGCTGTTCAGAAAGGCTACTATGTTTTCTACTGCACTGAGCAAATATTCAGGATTCAAAATCGATTTCTCATGAGCTATCCCATTGTACAACTCATGCATGCAGTTGTCAGAAGTTAATTCTCACGAGCCGTGTGATGCAAATTATTTTTTCAGTAGCAAGTACAATGCAATAGATAGGCAAACAGATTTCTGAAGGATGTTTCATTTAAATAGGGAAGAGGAAATTAAGGCAGAGCTAGGAGGAAACAAAAAACACTATTGAACCTGACACTACTGGCAAGGCAGAATTAACAGGAAGGCAAACAAACCCAAAATATTAGAGCAAGGAAGTGATAGAAGGCTCTGAAAGAAAACATGGACACTAACACTGTGGACCTTACCCTCCTACATTTTTGATTCCACTTACTTTCATTATATTACAGCAATATTTTATTCCAGATATTTTATTTTAGTGATAGCTTTGGTCCTTTCTCTGTGGTTTGTGTGAGCTCCAGGTCCCATAGAAGGCGCAACACTTCTGCAGAGAGGATGCTACCACAAACCAGCTTTGAGACCTCAATTTGTAACATTTCACTCAACATTTCTGATGTCAGCATTTTTAAAAAGATGTTCTATATTTTGAATGAGAAATGTTAGTAACAGTATGAGTCAATGAAGAATTGAACACAGAAATGAGCTGCGCTTTAAAAGAAACATTTTATTTGGTAAAAAGTAAAAGTAATAAATTATGTCAAGGCAATTTTTGGGCTGTATTTTTACATACACAGTATATCCATAACATAGCTGCTATGTAATACAGGAATTCCATCTTAGGAAAAAAAAACTTTACATATCAAGTAGTTTTAAATGAAACCAGCACAGTCCTTTACATCTGTCAGTATCGAAACCAATTTGATGGAATTCCTTTCCCATGCTCCCCACCCCCCCAAAAATTACTCAGGAAAATCCATTCTGGGTCTTGTGTATTTGTAGCATCCCTCATTCTTCTTTTGCATTATCTAGATTAGTGTCTCTCAGCTTTTTTTAATCAGAGAGCATCTGATAATTGTGTTTCCTGCCATGTTGGTGCACCAGCTTTCATTTTCAACTGGTAAAATGTTCAACTGGTAAAACATTATGAATATTTACTTGTGATTTCATCTTCTGATTTTACTTGTTTCTTTTGCTGTATGTGAAGATATCTGCATATACTTTTTAGTTTTGTCTGTTTTTTTAGTAATTCGAATTCACATCCATATCCTCTTTTGAAATCTTATGGATCATCACAGATCCACACACTCTGCTTTAGATTAATCTAAACTCTGAAATCAGAGTAATATTTTCATACCAGCACATGTGACATTTGAAAGAAACATATCAGACATGATGCCTAAAAGTGGTGTTGCCATGGGTCAATATTACACATGACCCAAACAAAAAAATGAAACTACACAGTCATCAGTTACCCACACTACATCAGCTGGGATTGCTCTGAGTTTCACACCAAAATCTAACAAAACACATATGCCTGGTACGCTTTATCCTGGGATAGCCTAGTTTAAAAATCTAAGCATGTTTTTAATGCCTCATTGGAATAGTTCTTCAGAGTAATATTCAAGAGCTTGGGAAGCTTTAGACGATCAGTCTGAATTTTGAGTACGGTGATTGCTAAATGAGGAAAGAACAGACGTAGAACAGACATGTAGGAGTCCAGTGTTTGAATGCTAATTAACTAGTTGCATTCATTTCTCAAACAGAATAAAATATTCTCACTGGTGCTCAGTCTTTCAAATATTTCTACTTCAACTATGTTCTGGAAAGAAAAGAAGTAATTTTTCTCTCAGCTGTACTTACACATGGAAGCAACACTGTCAAAATAAGCATGTATCATGGCCCCTGTATCAGAAATTATTAGTTTTCCCTGCAACTATCTTTTGCACTTAACCATTGAATTTTTAGATACTTTAACATATATTGTAAAAGATGCATAGCCTTCACAGAAGCTTCTTGTGAAGGGATGTCAAGTAATTTTTAGCAAACCAGATTCTCCTCCAGAAATACACAGAGAGATTTTGAAAAAATCCGCAAAGATATATATGACAAAAAAAATTAAAAAAAAAAAGCATTATGTCTTTTGGAAGAAGGGACAGGCAACTCAGGACAACTACAAGGATATTGTGAAGCTTTGCAGGGAGAAAAGTAGAAGGGCCAAAGCCCATCTGGAACTTAACCTGGCCACTGCCATAAAAGACAATAAAAAAGCTTTCTATAAACACCTCAGCAACAGGAATGTTGAGAAGAATCGCTATCCTTTCTTGGGTGTGGGGGGGAAACATAGTCACAAAGAATGAAGAAAACGCTGAGGTACCTAATGCCTTCTTTGCCTCAGTTTTTACTAGTAAGTCCAGTTGCTCTCTGGGTACCAGCCCCCTGAGTTGGAAGACAGCGATGAGGAGCAGAATGAAACCCCCATAATCCAAGAGGAGATGGTGAGATACCTGATACACACACATGTCTATGGGGCTGGATTGAATCTACCCAGGGGTACAGAGGGAGCTGGCAGAAGTGCTCACCAAGCCCCTGTCATTTACCAGCAGTCTGGTTAACTGGGAAGATCCCA
This sequence comes from Corvus brachyrhynchos, assembly GCF_000691975.1. NCBI lineage: Eukaryota > Metazoa > Chordata > Aves > Passeriformes > Corvidae > Corvus > Corvus brachyrhynchos. The sequence goes on from NW_008239080.1 coordinate 6,533,270, forward strand.
GGTGACTGGAAGTCGGCAAATGTGAAGTCAACCTACAAGGACCAGAGGAGGATGCAGGAAACTACAGGACTCTCCACTCTGACCTTGGTGCCAGCGACACCATTTCCCACAACACTCCCCTGGGGAAACTGGGTGCTCATGGCTTGGATGGGTGCACTGTTCCTGTGGTAAAAAACTGGCTGGATGGTCTGGTGACGAATGGAATTAATTCCCATTGGCAGTCTGCACAATGGTGTTCCTCAGGGCTCAGTGTAGGGGCAAGTCCTGCTTAATATCTTTATTGACGATCTGCATGATGGGATCACATGGACCCTCAGACAATTTGCAGATGATGCCAAGTTGGCTGGGAGCGTTGATCTGCTGGAGGGTAAGAAGGTTCTGCAGAGGGATCTGGACAGGCTGGATCAGCAATAGCGCAGCCAACAGGACCAGGGCAGCGATTGTGCTCCTGTGCTTGGCGAGGTGAGGCCACACTTTGAACACCTGTGTTCAGTTCTGGGCCTCTCACTACAAGAAAGTCATTGAGGTGCTGGAGAGTGTCCAGAGAAGGGCAATGGAGCTGGTGAAGGGTCTGGAGCACAAGTTTTATGACTTAAATTAGTCAACATCACAAAAGCAAAAATCAGAACTACTAGGTTTGCTTAACAGCAAAGGAGCCCTGTTCTGAGCTCTCCAAGAGCAAATGTTTTCTTCCATCCTGTTTCCAAGTACAGAAAAGCATTCTCAGAACATGCAACATCTTCAGCATCATATCAAAATGTGAAAACTGTAGACCTAACTGTAACTCTTAGAGTTGAAAATTATGAAAGATTTCAGACCCTATATAAAGGTACCCAGACATCTCTGTAAGCACCTCTCTGAGATAGGAATGAAATGGCATGACAGTCTTTTGATCATTGCAGTCTCCTCTCTTGTCACTGGGGTTCCAATGGAATATGTACTTACGCAAGTGAAGACAAAATGGGAGGAACATGCTTCAATTACCCATGAATTACTGCAGAATATGTACTTACGCAAGTGAAGACAAAATGAGGAACATGCTTCAATTACCCATGAATTACTGCAGCTCTATATTGCTCTAACTATCCTGACTTAGATGAAAACAAACTAAAAAACCCCTAAGTACTGTACTGTGCAATACAACATTGATATAGGGAATAAATTACACTGAGTACCATAGTAACCCTACAGATCCCTCTGCATTACAGTTGCAAAGCTACCTGTTGGCTGTAAAACTTACCCCACATAATGTTACAAATGAAAAAAGATATGTATTTATCATACAGCTTAGTAGAGTCAATCTAAATTCTATTTTTATACTGCCCTGCAACAGGTTTTGGTATTATTTTTTTATAATGTCTTATAAGCCACAACATTTTTAAATACATTTCAGAAAGCTGAAAAATGATCAAACAGTTGTTGTCTTTGAATAGCAATTTTTCACCTATGCGCAAACATGCAGTGCCTGATAAGCTTTTTGTTTCTCTCAAGGTTTGTCACAAGTACTACTCCCCTCATTTATTAGACAGCTGGCAACTTACTTCTTCTTGATTTATAACCTTTCTTCACATCTAGTTCGTGTTTGTTAGCATGAATAAAGAGTGCAGTGCAAGGTCATTAATAAGAGAACAACCAACAATTTTGCAATCTGAGAAGCAGTAAAAGCTGTTTATTAGGAGGCTGAAGAAATGAAGCAAGTTATTCACTGTGTATTATGACTGTATGCAGGGGTGGTTTATTTATGACAGAAACTGAATGAGCACTGTATGAAGAGCCTGCATCTCCCAGCTGCATTTCCCTCTGCTCCCGACAGTGCTCCTGAGGGCCACTGTCAGCACTGCCTAACTCTGACCAGCTTTCACAGAGCTGCCCTCAGAGATGTGTGACAGTGCTAATGGAGTTTTATTTAATGTGGGAATGACTCGACATTTCTTCTGGATTTCACAACTCCCAAGCCATGTGGCCAAGTGGCCGTCATGCATGGCAACAGCTATTACTTCACAGCCTTACAAAACTGGGAGTGCATTGGGTGTGTGCAGGGTGGAAAATTTTAACATGCAAAGCACATTTAGGACACACTGAATGAAATGCATCTCCTTGGAAAGGCAGAAACATCAAGACAAGCTTTGGGAAAAAGAAGTTCAAAAAAGCAAACTCCAACTTTTCCCTCCAGAAATCTGCACATCCTTTTCTTTGCAGATACAACGCGTTTTTTGACCCCTATATTTTCCTTTTAATTTGACAGACAACTGGGTTCCCATGGAGACGTGAGGCAAATCAGACAGTACTGGTGAACACTTTCCCACAAACACAGGTTCTGGAGGGAACAAATGAACACTTGGTCCTTGCAGCACATGTGGAGCTCCCCAGTGGGCTTCCCAACCTTCAAAGCTGTAGCTGCAGGCAGGGCATCAGGCTGCTCTTCCCATGGTGTCAAGCAGAGCCTTATCCTCCCCAAGCAGCACTGGGTCTTGTAACATTTCTAAAATAGTGATGTCCGTACATTAAGTGTCTGATCCTACTTCCCCTGAGGTCTGTGGAATTCATGTCAATTAACCTCGGATCAAGCCTTAATGCAGACCATTCCTATGTGGGAACTCTGAGAAGAGATCTGAAAATGGAAAAAAGCTAGTTCTACCAAGATTTTTTTTTGCACTATCAAGTCTACAAGCAGGCTCTTCACTGAAGGCTCTAAATCTTCTGTGCAGATAAAAACCAGCAGTATATATCTACAAACACAGATGACTTGGTAAATTAAAATATCTGCCTTATCAGGACACTTCAATTAGCAATCTACTTTGAAAAATACAGTAAAATATTTCCAAATTGCATCAGTATAGATTTCCCAAAGTTTATGACAATATGGAAAGCACCGTCACTTCAAAACTCGTCCCAAGACCCTTGTTCTCCCTCTCATTTCCTTCCCAAATACAGGTTTGCCTACAAGTGTATGTCAGAATAGGAAGGAAAACGAAAGATCTTCCTAAAACTACCCCTATCATTTTTAGCACCACTTGCACTTCAATTCAGATACTATCCTGGACAAATGTCTGACTGACTAAAAATTATTAAGTGTTTTAAAAAGTACAGTATGGCATTGCTGTTGGCTGCGTAGCTGTGGAGGTACCTGTGCCTATGTTGAAAACATGCCTCAAGTACTAAGACACTCCTTGTCTTGGCTATGAACATGCTACCTCTGTTGGAACAGAATATTTAAGTATAAATGTTCATTTGGGAAAAATACTAACTATGGCATTTCATCAAGAAGTGAACAGTTACCAGTGTTCAGCAAGAAATTTATAACATCTTTTGTGATCACAGGTAACGGAAAGACCTAAACTTTCAGCAGAGGATTGACATGCAAGTCTTTGTCACTCTCATAAATAATAAGCACCCCCACAATGCAACAGTTACTGCTATGATGCATGAACCCTAATAAAGTTGCCTGAGAAAGAATAAAAAGCTGCTTAGTTGAAATCACCGATAATAACCACGGTGACTTCATGGGAACCAGAGCAGATTCTCAGCGAGAAGTAGATTTCCATGTACAATCCATTCCCAGGGCCACAGGTGGATAAGACAAATGAACTTCATCCAACTGGTGCATGAAATGCCTTTTTGGTATTTCTTTCTAAAGAATGCCAAGCCTTCATGGTGGACTCCTCCATAGAACACTGTGGGACCTTTCAGATCTAAGACTGAACTTGTCTCCTAAAACATTCTCCTGAAACATGAAGATCTGTATAAGAATTCTAAGCTTTCAGCAGTGAAATTTCAAAAAATTCTGAATTTGGAACAAAACTGTCACAGAGAATCTTGCAGCTAAATGATTATGGAGTCCTTCTATGACACAAAATTCATACCCAGGATGGGGTAAGCCAGTTGGATGTTCCGTACACTGCAGATGAGATGTGGATGCCATGCTGCTGCCCAAACACATCACCACATCTGTTTTTATAAGCACTAACATGCAGTCACCTATTCTCGAGAAATTTTTTATGACACAGAGGATCAGATAAACCAAACGTGTCCCTTAGAATGCAGTTAGGTGTCTCAATCCCATCACTTAAGTTTAACATTTTCTACTATCACCCTTCACTGATACTCTCTTTGGCTTAGGAAAGGTGCCTTGTTTGATGTGGTGATTATTACAAATCTTACTTTTAGCTGCCTAATTCCTTGTGGGCTTGTAAAAGTCATCCTGACATAAGGCCTTTAAAGCCAGGGTTGCAAACAGATCTGGCAACATTTAAAACATTTAAAACTGCTGCATGTGAAACTCAAAAACTTACCTGAGAAGCGGAAGTCCATAGAAATTTTTTTTTAAACACCAAATAGAAAAATGTAATAAAAAAGCTTTTTTAAAGAAGACATTACAGAATACTGGCACGCTGTACAAATGTAATTAATCCACTGAAATTTAAACTAATTGTAGGTTATGTTCAAGGCACTTTTTTTTATAAATCATTTTTTTAATGTGCATTCTACATTCACACTAGTTTAACCATGTAAACAAGTCTGTGAAAACTCAGATTAAGGTCACTTTCAAATCTGTATGCCAAATACTTCAGAAAAATATCATATTACACGGAAAATTCAATAAAGTAAGATAGATCCATCTGCTGCCCAAACAGTTCAATAGCTGCTATGAGGTAAACTATTAACAAGATGAAACCCAAAAGAGGTTTTCAATTAAAGATAAGAAACATGCAATGCATTAACACTTGTGTTTATCATTTGAAAGTGTACATAAATGCTGAAAAATACAATTCACTATTCCTAGTGCTATCCTATTTTTGAAGGGAAATCTTTGGAAACAGTATTATCTGCAGTTTAAAAACATCCCCCATCTTTTTTACCCCATGCTTATTAATCTTACAATATGCTAGAATGTATTTTCTTCACAAGGAAAATGTATAAAATAAATCTTACAATATCAACACTATAAACAACTGCCTTGAGACATCTTCTGGACACAGAATTTCTGGAAACATTTAAGTATAACAATTCTAGAATAATTATTTTTAAAAATATCTACATCCATTCCAAAGTCCTAGACCGAAGAAGAAATCCAAGTAAGCTCTCCAAAAGTTAGCCACAAGTCTTTGTCCAGTTAAGATCATGGCCAGCTTTGCCAGTCTTGCTGTATTTCAATATAATCAACAAAATTTTTACTTGTTTTTGTGTAGGAAGTTCCCAAACTTTTGCATAAATCCTCTCAGCTTATTTTCATTAGGCTGCAATGGGTGGTAAGCAGTTGAGTTGTAGGTGACCATGTGATTACTCCTGCCATAATTATTCCCTAAGGTCTTGCTTTTGATATCTGCTAGATGTGAACTGCTGTTGGCTGCATTTCCTGCAGGTGGGCTGGCATTTTCCATCTTACAGAATGGCTCAAAGCGACTATAAACACGCCTCTCACTCAAACGAGATCTCAGCTCCTCTTGGTGTTTTGAGCCTGCCAGCTGTGATGTCATTGAACTTGCTCTTTGAAGAGCAGAAACAGGAGCACTTTCAGAAGTAGTATTCATGGATATTTCCTTTGCATCTTGATACTGAATCTGCTCTGTATTAAATCTTGGGGTAGATGCATCTCCTGCAGTTTCTATGAACTTACTTTCAAGGGGGCACAAGAGAGGACACTTTTTATTGCTCTCCTCAGATGGAGGTTTTGGAGATTTTGGCGATTTTGGAGACTTCGGAGATTTTGTTGGACTCCCGGTGACATCTTCTTTACTTCTGTTCAAACTACCTTGAGAATTTGATGATGAATTTCTTTTTCTCCTTGGGGAAGAATCTGCCTTATTTTCAGAAATCTTTGGTTTTTGATTCTCATCTTCAGAAACCAATGTGTCAGAACTACTACACATTCTGTAAAAGGCAGGGCCTTTGTTTTTTGACAAGTTTTCCTTCTTGTCTGGCGTGAGATTAAGAAGTGACCGCAGTTTCTGGGATCCTTTCTTCAGAAAACTTGGGGAATTCTTACTTTCTTTCTTCGATGTGCAATCCTTACTAGACTCCTCCCTGCTGGCTTCAGTGAGAGCCGCCATGGAGATTGCCTTGCTAGCAGTCGGGCTAATCTTTAGCTCTCCTTTCATGTCCTTTTCCTCCTGTGGCAAGTGGTTGGTCATACTATGCAAACTTTTAGCACTCTTCAGCATTTCTCCTGGAAGTTTTGGACTAACTGGCTGCTTAAGTCTATGCCTAGTCAATGTGCTGTAAACATAATTGGATGCATGTTTGTTGGTACCAGGATCCAATATGGACTTTGAATTAAACATGGGAAAACTTCTCCTTTTGAGCATATTTTCATTTTGAAGGTTCTTCAAATTTTCTGCATGTTTGTCTGTGCAGAGCGTTGTGTACAGATACAGTGATGAGTCACCAGCTGCATTTGAATTTACACTAGGTTTTGTGTTGTCTGCAATCTGAATTCCGTGGGGTTTTGGTGCATCTGATTTAAGAGGAAAGTTTGTGCTAAGATCCTCTAAAATATTATCCACTCCATTTTCCACACTTGGGGCATGGTTAGATGTCCCTTTAGGCGTTGCACTTCCTTCTGACCCAATTATAGTTGAATTTGAAGAACTTGCACAGCTGCTTACTTCCTGCTGTTCAGGTAAAGTTGGCTGAAACACCAATGATGATCGCAAGCGAGAATGAGAGTACAGTGCATGAGCTTTAATATTTTCAGCTGTGTCGTAGCTATCATACCTGTCACCCAAGGCTGACCCATTAGACTCTACTGGATAATCTGACTGATCATTCAAATATGACTTTATTCGCCAGTTACGTAGGAATGATTTTGTTGTGTGCTCAAGGGTTGGCATCCTCTGCTGCAGATGGCGGATATGATTATCTGTCCCATTAAAAGACCTCCGCACAATTGAATTTCTCTCTGCAAGATTTACCTTTGGTCGTGAGAACTGATCAGCAAAACTTTGCTGGGGCATATTGTAGTTATTTGCATATCCTCCTCGTAATGATGACACAATACTAAGGCTATCAGATGGCATCTTCCAAGTATTTGGTAAATTGTTGGTTCTGTTAATAGCTCTGTTGAGCAATAGGTAAGGTGTCCTTTCTGGCTTCTCCCCAGCATAACTATGTCTCTTCCAGTGCTCATTTTTTTCACTAGGTTGATACTGCTGGATTGGATTTTGAACATTAAAACCTGGATTAAATGGTTGCTTATTATAGGCATGATTTCTCAAGCCATATTTATCTATTTCATTTACTGCGTATCTTCCACGAGTTTTCCAAACAGGATCTATTTTGAGAACCTTGTCTTGCCTACCAAAAAGGTTTCTTTGGCTAGAAACTGAAGCCAAGGAAGACACTGAGTGTTGGTATGTATCATTATCCCAGAGTGTCTTGCGACTGTTTACTCGCAGTAATTCTGGGGCAAATGAGCTAGGAACAGAAGAACGGGCATACAGTGTCCTGAACTCTTCATCAAAGGATTCCACAAGCTGTCCTGTGATAACTTGAACCATACTGAGGTTGGTTTTTTCAAATGACCACATGAAGCTGAAAGAAAAATAAATGACCATTAGATACAGTTCTTTTGAGCTAAAGTATCACACTAGTCCTTCTTGATAAGAAAGCTTTCACACAAACCTTGGGTTTGTAAAAATACCTTCTAAATAAATAAGTTGTGGGCATGATTCATGTAATTTGGACTCAGAAGGTCTAATCTAATACCAGTTAAACTCAGCTGGAGATTTTCCACTGATTTCAGTGGGAGCGGGAATGAGTCTATAACTACTCTTATAACTGCCCTTATAAAAAGTATCCTAAAAAAGTATTCACAAATGTAGAACAGTAAAGTACAAATACCTAATGGAACAAAATCACTTCTACAAAGACTACGGCAGGACTAACTATACCCACTGTATTTACTCTTCAGTCAGAGAATGTTACTGTGTGATTATGTTGTGATAACATGCAGGAGTGCTTCAGCAATTTTGAATGCACTTCATTCTAAACACTTTCAGAAAGATCAGCTCAGAATTTTTAAAAAGTTTACATTTTCTAGTATGCAAACTGGATTGGATATGAAAATTTCTTTTAATTGCAATGATAATGCTTTGATGAAGAAAATGTTTCTCTTTCCTGCCGTAAAAGACTGAACACAAGGTCAAAGCTAAGTAGATGGAATTATTTTACAGCTACAAAATGAGATAAATTAATATGTACATTAAGGATGCTGAAACAAGACTAATATCATGGTGTGTAAAGCATACAATTTGTAGATTACAACAAAGAAAAAATCTGTTTTGAAATCCTATTTTCATAAAAAAAGGAAAAAATCAATGAATTTATTCATTTGCATTTTTCTTCTAGATGTTAGAAAATAGGTTTGTTTTGTTCACAAAACCAGCTTGCTGATTAAGGGGTTTTTTTGCTGTCTTTGTATTTTTCAGGAAGTTATAGTGTATCAAGATTAAATCAAATTGTGCTGCGAATGTTTTTTTTCCTATTAATTCTCACAATTAAGAATAACACATAATATTTGAAAAAAACCCTGAACTTAATTTTGAGTTCAGTGACAGAGTTCAGAAAGACTTGTTTTTCCTGTCACAAATCACTAGATTCTTCCACAAAGAAAGCCTGATTTCTACAGAAATTGATGATTCCAGCCCCTGTGGTGCAAGGTGTTCAAGCAGTGTTGTTTTTCAAAATGGAATGAGAAAACCTATCACATTCTCACAGATCATAACACTGGGTGCAGATGTCAAAGCATGCAGGCCGTCCCTGCAGTTGCTTAACCTGATTCATTTATGAACTTGTCACTTACCTCACTACCATTTATATGTGTCAGTCTGAATTTAGGGCTGGCTGAGTCTCGGAGGAAATAAAGGGTCAGATTTTCAAAAGCTTACGGTGGTGGTAATCTAGAAAGGCAGTAGCTGTGGATCTGGCACCCAGGCACTATGCTGGCAGAAACTAACTCAGTAGGACAAATGGGAAAAGTGTAGCATGAAAATAAGAAAAACATTTAATAATGTGTGAGTTAAGACTGTCTCTGCTTTAACTTAGGTTTTTTCCAGCTCTGCAAGGCTGTAAGTTCTTCCAGCCTATGTCTTGCACACATATACTAGAAATATAAAGGAAAGCAGAATAAAGAAACTTAGCCATACATAGAGAGAGACTTAACTTGGGCAATTTTGAATTTGACATCGTATACTAGAGAGACACAGAATCAGTCTCTAACGTTACCTTTATAAGATTTATTAGATGGAGGAACTATCCAAGACAGTTTATGAAATAATTTTGACAGCCTTTTCTGGAGTGAATATTAAACAAGAATAATTCAGACAATATAAGACAAATCAGGATTTTTTTCTTTTTAGCAACTCTCCAGCTGTAGCAAAACCTATATCCTTTATTTCTTCTTTGTGAAAAATGAACAGAGGACCTCTTAGGCTAGTTAGCAATAAGTATCTATTAAAAACCTGTTAAATTACAGAAAACATAATCAAATTTACCCATGTGCTTCCCTAGAAGAATTTTCACAAATAGAAAACCCCCAAATTTGCTATAGCAAATACCTGAGATGACAGGTTTGCTACAGACACTTCAGTGATTGATCTTACCTGTAAGAACCATATATGACTTTCTTACAGTCAACAAGAATAAATTTTTGTTCCATTTTTCCATGGAATTTTGCTCCTGTTTTAGAATAGTAATCTTGTCCTTTCACTGTCCGCACCCTCATATTCTGAAAAAGACAATCAAAATACTTTACTTGGTCTACTATAGTCCATGTTTAGCATCCAGGAGGCTAAAATTCAGAGGAACAGTAGAAGAAAAGTTACATTATTGCATATTAATAAATTCTGCAGTGAATGAAATGCTTGTCAAACTTGTCACCTAGGGACCCAAAATGGCCAGTTACTGTTGTCTTCAAGACTGATGAGATTCCCTAGGCCACAGAAAATGAAACTCCACTTTTCCACAGCCACCACTTCAGAAATGACTTTC
>NW_008239080.1:6543273-6584172 GCF_000691975.1 Corvus brachyrhynchos
CTGATGCGCATGTTTGTAAGATTTCCAAGTATCTCAGCTAATCATAGAGAACACTAAAAGAGCCAGGATCGCTTTTATTTTAATTGAACAAGGCTCCTGTGTCTACAAATACATATACCATACTCTGAGATGATCCACTGAATGATACCACTTGGTGCCAGAATCCCTTGCAGTTCTACCACCAGTAAGATTTTTCTATCAGCTTTGCATCATGAGATCAATCACATTTTTAAATTCAGAGACGCTAACACCACGTGCATAGGTAGCACGAACTCAGTGCAGCAGTTAATTCTGAATTCTATTAAGCTTTGTGTTTTATTCATGCAAACTCAGTAAATGGCACTTGGGAAATTTTCCATGTTGGATCTCAAAAATGTGGTCAATTTTTATCCCAGACTGTTGGGGAAGATGAAACAGGAAAGCCTTATAAATATGATTGCCTGACAAAAGATTTTGGGAATATGAAAACTACAGGCAACATCGAAATGAAAGCCACTTTTGAAATACCAAGTCTTAGTTACTGAACAACTGGAAAACAATGGTATGGCCGACTGAAGGTAATCCCCTCTTGATTGAACAATACCCTCTGCTTGCAGGCAGGTCCAAGGGTCAGAGCAGACCCTACTAGCTCAGCAGAAGGGGTCCAAAGAGGAGTTTTTAGAAGTTAAGATGTAACACTCTATGGTAATATAAGAACTCTTATAGGCTGTATGTAAATGCTATAGGATTTGTATCTTGTATTAGATTGGTTAGTGACAATTAGAATATTCAGTACAGAAGATGATTTATTGTATTGTAACCAGGACTTCAGACTCTCTTGCTCTTACTTCCACTCTTGCTCTTACACTCTCTCTCTCTCTCTCTCTCTCACCCGCTTACTCTCTTGCTCTCTTGGGCCTGCTCAGAGCTGAGTCTGGCAGCTCTGAGCAGTGCCCCTGTACCCACGCCCTTTGCAATAAACCGCCTGTGTCCCAAGACCTGCCTATAGAGATCTCTCGTCACCGTCCGTCCGAACCCGTCCGAAACCTACACCAGACTACTGATGAAACAGATTCAGCTAAGTCAGCATCTTGTATTTTTTCTCTCCCCACTGTCCCTTGTTTTTTTATGCTCATAGAAATAAAAAAATTCAAAGAAGTTGTTACACCACCTTATGGACTGTACTAGTAACAATTTTCAGAAAGTTCTTATGGGGATATAGAAAAAAAAGCACATTTAACAGAAATTGTTACACAAAAGGTGCTTACTTATAGAAAAACTAAAATTTATACTCAAAGTAAACCAACCTACAAGCATCTACCTCATTTAACTGTGAGACACAAAATGCTTCACAAGACATAAAAGTAGCTTGGAATATAACTGTAAATAATCAAAATATTTACTGTGGTTTCTAGCCTTGGAATAGTTTTTCTACCAACCCTAGGTTTTCCAGTGGGAGTGAAATCCATAATTTAGCATTGGCAGTAAACAACAAGAATCTCTATGATTATTACATACTCTGTACATATGGAAATGGTGGAATGTAAGAGCTGTAAAGAGACAAGAATGTCTTGCTTCGCAGGGCTGGTACACGGCCAGGTTGCAGATCACAGCAGACTTGCTCTGTAAAGGTCAGCTATAGGTTGAAGGGCTGTCCATGAAGCAAACGGAAAAGACTGTGCACATGGAAAATCCAGCAGAATCAGGAGGATCAAATAAATAGGAAAGGATGCGATAGGATAGGATAGGATAGGGTAGGATAGGATAGGATAGGACAGGACAGGATATGATAGGATAGGATAGGACTGCTTCAGATGGAAAGGATGTACAGTGATCATCTAGTCCAACTACCTGACAAATTCAGGACTGACCAAAAGTTAAAGCAAATTATTAAGAGTATTGTCCAAATACCGCTCAAGCACTGGCAGGCTTGGGGCATCGACCACTTCCCTAGGAAGCCTGTTCCATTGTTTAACAACTGCCTCAGTAAAGAAATGCTTCCTGATGTCCAGTCGAAACCTCCTGTGGTGGGGCTTTCAACCACTCCCATGCACCGTGTCACTGGGTAACAGGGGGAAGAGACCAGCATCTCTTTCTTCACTTCCATCCTCAGGAAGCTGTAGAGATGTTTAAACTTACAAATTCATTTAAAATTCCAGTCTATAAAGTATGACTGAGTTTGCAATACAGTGACATAAGCATTCATTATCTATGGGAGCACGTCTACATTTACCTAAAACATACAAAGTTCTAATAGATAGAGCTTTAAGGATAGAGCAGTAGTTTTAAGGATAAGATCTACTACAATCCAATGAACTTTTATCTTTCCAAACAGAAAATTCAAAAACTTAGGAGAAAATATCCATGAAATGAAAGCACATTTCCAAATAACACATGCTTTCTAAATCAGTGCATATTTAAATGTTGGTATCTTGAAACTTTTATCAAATGAGTTACACTTAGAAGTTGCAGAGTTGGCAAATTATGGTTTGACTCAAGCTATTCAAGTTCTTTAAATTTCATTCACTGTTAGGTGAGTTTTTACTTACCATTTTTGTCAAGCTGTGTTCAAACACAAATTCAACTTAGTTAAAATGTACGAAGGCAGCATTTAAGAATTACTTTTGTTTGTGAGCTATCTGCCTAGCAAATGTGCTAAAAACATAAAACATAAAGTTTATCTCTTAATTAGATAAATAAAAGAACTATTATCTAGAAGTCCTGTAAAATTTTGAAAGGCAAAAATTTTAAAAGTGAAAACACAGGTGGATGCTTGGGTCTATTTTCAGAGCAGCTACAAAAGAATTAGTAACAACCCAATTTGCATTACTGAATGCCAGGTTAACATAAATTTGCACCTCTAACTGCTAATCACTTTTGCTAACCTAATGTTCAGTCTTTAAGTTTTCTGCATTCCAATTAGAAGTTTTCTTATTGATGAAAGTCAATTTTTGTGCTTTTCCAAAGTGATTTTGTTGAACTTTTAACAAGTCCACTGAAGAAAATAATTTTTTCACCAGCAGCTATTCAAGTTTTAACTAATTATATTAAAAGCTTTTATTTGAAAGATAAACACCATGGAAATAGTAATTCCTGAAGAAGAAGAAAAGAAAATACTAAAATTTACCCATTCTAAAGATAATCATAATATTATCTCCTTATTTTAAAACAAATCTTGTGAATTAATAATGAAATTTGCATTTACTTTGATGACTGTTTTGCCCAGTTCTATATACCACATAATTATATGTGTATCTCAGACTTATATTTAATTATATTTAATCATATTTATGTCATTATAATTTGAAAAAGGTAACTTGAGAGCAGCTTACACATTTTCAAGTAACCGTAACAGTTGGCCTAAAGACATGCCAGTTGAACACATCAAATCTTACTGAGATAAGGTCTGACTGGCATTGGACAGGATATCACTTGGGAATCAATGCTGGAGGCAGAACCAAGTCTAACGGCTTGCAAATTACCATACTATACACAAAAAAAAAAAGCTTTGCCTTAGGTACACATAAGTTGAAATATAACTTTAAATAGGCATTATGTAAAAAAGGAAGAAGATGATTTACATTAAATTCCTGGGGGTGTTTAAAAAAATTGTAGTCACTAGAGTCACTCTGTTCTCCTTTTTTGTTTTCCCTCTCTTCAGTATTTTTCCTCCTGAAACTTTTCCATCCTATTCCCTGATCCTGAACTCTTTTCGTCCCTTGGTGGGTCATCCATTACCAGATGGGACCATGACAAGTACCAGAGATCATGCCCACCTTTCTCACACAACATTTCCTTTTCCTGTGCAGTTCATCCAGCATTCTTCATCAGCTTCAAAGCCTCAAATTAAGGTGCCAGGAATGCACACTTTTAATAATCACCCAAAATACAAACCATATTTGAGGATATATGGCAACAATGCATTCCACTTGGGGTTAGAAGCAGTAAACATATACATACTGAATTACAAGCCCCATCTGGTATGAAATGCTGGGCTTCACCCTCCTGCTGGGTTTCATCTTCAGGCTATAGGACTCTCCTCCTAACAGCAGTGCGCCACTCATGTCTGCATCACTGCAGGTAAAGCAATCATTCATTTATGAATGGAGGGTTTCAAAGTCAAACAGATGATCTCTCTTGTCCAAGAGGAGTTTACAGGACACTCTGGAACATTTAAAACATCCAGTGGCTGCAGTTTAATGACAGCCATCAGTGCTATCCAGTTAAATGACACCCAATAATGAACAGGAAACAAGCTCTAACCTCTTTTTATGTACATTTTCTGTATATTTGCATTCCAGAGAGTGCCACATGACCATGATTTAAAATTCTGAAGTATTATTCACCACTACACATTTATTTTCATTAGTAAAATCTCTCCAATATGATAGGTAAGTACAGTGAGTATACCGGTCTCAAACTTTTCATTTCAGCACTTTTTATTCGTAGGCTTTTATCAGTGTTCCATTACTCGTCCCATACTTGCTGTCAAGAATATGCACAAACAAGAAAATGGATGTCCACCTAACAGTTAGCCTAACAGTTTTAAAGGAAAAATAGTCACATTTCTCATATTGTTCCTCATTATTAATATTATTTATTATCCTGGGCCTCTCTTCTCTAGTAAGATAAAATAGGTCATAGAATCATAGAATACCAGATTGGACCTCGAGGATCATCTGATCCAACCTTTCTTGGCAAAAGCACAGTCTGGTCAAGACGGCCCAGCACCTGTCCACTTGAGTCTTAAAAGTGTCCAGTGTTGAGGAATTCACCACTACCCTGGGGAAATTATTTCAATGGCTGATTGTTCACTGTGACAAAATTTCCACTTGGAATCTCTCCAGAAGTAACTTGTTCTCAAGACCCTTTGTTCTTTCCATGGGACTCCTTGTAAAAAATGAGTTGCCATCCTCTTTGTAGCCTCCCTTTCCATACTAGAACACAGTGACAAGGTCTCCCTTTCTGTTCTCAAAGCTGAAAAAACTCAATTCTCTCAGCCTTTCCTCATATGGCAGCTTTCCAGTCCTCAGATCATCTTTGTGGTCCTTCTCTGGACCATCTCCAGCCTGTCCACATCTCTTTTAAGTAGTGGGGATGAAAACTGAACACACTATTCCAAGTGTGGCCTGACAAGTGCTGAGTAGAGTGACTTCCTTATCTCTGCCGGTGATGCCCTTGCTGATGCAGCCCAGCAGCCTGTTGGCTTTCCCTGCAGGAGCAGCACACTGCTTGCTCACAATGAGCTTGATATTGACAGAGCCTTAGATCCCTTTCCAAAGAGATGCTCCCCAGCTGGCTACATCCCAGTCTGTGCTGCATTCCTGGATTATGCTTTCCCAGGTGCAAGACTTTACCCTTGTCCTTGCTGAACTTCACAAGTGTCTTGTTAGTGCACTCTTACAGCTAATCCAGGTCCTCCTGCAGGGTGGCTCTCCTTTCCAAAGTGTCCACTTATTCACTCCGTCTGCTATCACCAGCAAACTTTGTCAGGGTACACTTGATCCTCTCATCCAGATCACTTATGAGGATATTAAACAGCACTGGGCCCAGTATTGATCCCTGGATGACTTCAATTGTGACAGACTGTCAATTTAAAAAGTAGTCATTGACTATATATGTGCTGTAGGAATGCTAAGTAGTTTTCAAGTTTGTTTCTATTCTGACTTTGAATGTGATTCAACAACCACTCAAGACTTGACTGGAGTCTGATCCTTATCACAGAAGTTTGCTCACAGATACAACATCATGCTGTGCATGGCTATTCAATAACCAAATTTGCCTTAGATGTGGAAGTACTGGAAAACTTTAGATGATTTTGCTAACACTGGTAAGAAAAAAAAGGCTGCCAGCAGGTCTCAAGAGCAGCTCCTACTATGCATTTAAACATGCATATCTGGGAGTAGACTTCACTGAAGGAAACTAAAATCAATTCATTAGTGGTTTAATATTCTCTTTCCTGCAATTCATTAAAAATACTGAGAGGATTATCAAGTAATAAACAGGTCCTGCCAAATTGCTTTCAATATCCTCCTGTAGCAAAATGATTCTTCATTATTAACAGAGGAGTAAAAAAGAAGTTTCTCCAGAGCATAGAACCTCTACCATGTCTCACCTCATATCAAATAAAATACAAAGATCTGTGTCAGATCTTTGTCAGGAGCTTGGTTGCCTTCTTGGGCATTAAATAACATTGCCTACAACATCAGTTTTTTATTTCTAATCCAAAATGCATTGAGCATTCTGGTGACTCTGGGGATTGTTGTCTTGCTGCTGCATTCTGCAGTGCAAATCTGTTTCACAGTTTGCTGAGGCATCTGTCAGTAGCAGGAAAAAATGTCAAAAAATTTACCTATCAGTTTCTGAAAAATCACCTGAAGAAATAGTTTGAATCTGTAACAACTCTTCATCTTTCTATGCAAAGGAATTTTTGACCAAGCAAGTCAGATCAGTGACAAAACTAATCAAAAGAAGCTTAGGTAGAGCAAAAGAAAAAAAAAAAGAAACATATTAATTACTGAGGACAAATGTACAGTCAGAAAACTAATGAAACTGGAAAAGAGAAAAGGGAAAGTATAGGAAAGGAAATTTGAGTTCCACTGATGGATGTGATGTCAAGATGAATATTAAGTAAGACAACAACCCACATGAAAAGATGCTGCAGGAAAGACTAAAAATAATCCTAGTAACCCCCTGATTTCATAGTTTCCTATATAGAATTCACAAAATAACGACAGAATACATAGTCCATCCATTTTTTCAGTTATATGTTTCAATAAAGAGGGAAACGCCCTGATTTGGAGTCAGACTACAGATGAGAAAAACTGTCTGCACAGACATTTAATGAAGATTTATGAACAAAATCCTCTTTTTTTTTCCATACAGAAGACTACTTAGTTGTAAATCTGAATTAAAAAATACAGTTTTGTTCATCATTGCATCTTGTTTTTTTTACTGATTCAAAGGGAGAGAAAAAGAGACAGAGGTGTTGAGTCTTAGAAGCTTTACAGAAAACTCATCCCGAGTGTATGGACTAAGAAGCATCATCCATACTCCAACAAGACTGAACCAAATCATGCCAGAAAATAACAAGACCAATGCTGCTGGTGCTACATCTTCAGGAAAAGAAACAGACTCATACAACTCTGTTCTCTTCTTGCCTTCACTGAACAGAAGGGCAAGACCAGAAGCCAAAAGTACAAAAAGTTGAAGATGTTTATTTTTTTTCTGAACCTTGAGTGATGGGGAAAAGGGAAAGGGAGAAAACATCTTCAAAATACTGGCTGTTCTTTCATAGTCACCTGCATTTCCCTTTCACCTCTAAAAAGGCAGAGGAGTTAATGCAGGAGTAGTAAACTGCTATTCTCAGAGCAACAGTCACTGGGAGTAGCCCTTGGATGAGAAGACCATCAATTTGAACAGCTTTATTACAAGCTAAACTGGAAACTCAGCACACCACAGGATTAGTGCTTACCTCTTTGGCATATATTTTATTTTCTGATAACACTCAAAGTATTCTAAGCTAACCTTGCAGAGTGAAGATGTATTTTATTTCTCCTACCAAAACCCAGAAATGTATAAAACACAATGTCACTGAACAGGCCGCATCCAAACCTCTCCAATCCACACTAATCCATGCAAAATCCACTCTAATCTATGTATGTTAATTCTTTCAACCACAGTATAAATACCTACAGGTCTGTAAAACTGCATTAAAAAGACAACCTTGAATCCCAAGAAGGTAAGCTTTTGAAACAGCTGTGGGTACACACTGCGTGGAATTAATTTGAAAATGCATATGGCGCTTTTAAAATATCACTTGAAAGGCATGGTCCTAATTGTTTTTATTTTGGAAGGACAAAACTCATTCCATACATAGACACAGGCCATTTTTGGCAACGTCTATGGTATAATTAACCTAACTAATCAGCAAATGGTGGTATCTCAGGTTCCAGAGTATGGAAGTATTGCCAAATACTGACTTCATGAAAGCAGTCACTACCAGTGTTTATAGAATCACACCACAGTTTTGGTGTCTTTTCCCAGAAGTTCCCGCAGATCTGTATGTTAGGACACCAGACAGTGATCCCACACACACTCATACACAAGAAACAAGCATGGAAAGTGGAGTGGGAATACTTTTAAGGACTTAAGTCAACACTCCAGAGTAAAAATGGGTATAAAACAGAGTTTCCTTCAAACAACTACCAAAAAATCCTCTTTATCCTCACAAATACATCACATCTCTATCTGATTCTTGGACTGGGTTCTTAAAAGAGGCGCTGCTAAGAAGAGCTTTTATAATACTTTTGTCTGGCATGAACATAGCTTAACTAGTTACAGAGGCAAGGAATTTCAAATGGAGTTATGAGCTAAGGCAGCGCTCAGAACTTTGCAAAGAGACTTCGACAACATCCTTGGAACTTCTTTAGAACAGCAGACAGTAGAGTAAATCTATCAGTATTTATGAAGCATTTATGTCAGTTCAGTGCAGCTCGTGGTTTATATTCTAATCCCTGATAAACATTTGGGCAGTGCAGGAAATCTTGTGAAGACATAAATGGTAGTCATCTTGTTATCTCTCTTACAAGATAAAATTACATATTTAATGTCTAAAAGCAATAGGATGAAGTACAGACATGATAATATGGATTTTCAGGAAAACACTAATAAAATAGAATCTTGGGCCTCTTAAAAGTATTTTAATTCATAACCTTAAAGAAGATCATAAAATAAAGTACACACCTTATTAATTTATCTAAGTTTTATGACTTTATTTACAGGCAACTATAAGAGAAAGGGAAAAAAAAGCTTAGTTTTGCAAACATGCTGTATTCCTATACATACAATAATGGAAAATTATTTTATAAATAATATATGAAAATTGTCATTCTATCAAATACTCTTGTTCTGACACTTGAAAAAGGTGCTTTTAAAAAAATGTATCCGTAGAGAAAGTTCTGCTGAGAGCTTACCTATTTACACCCGATTGTTAATTTCAAAAATCAGTATTCAATAATCACGTTTTCAGTAACAGTCGCTTTTCAGTGGGCTGTGGAGGAGTAAGCAGTGAATGTTCATGCAAAGGAAGACAGGATGCCTTACCCTGAGCCTCTGAACTTGACAGCCTTGTTTCTCTGTCATCTTCAGAAAGTGACTGAAGTTCGACTCATCAAGCAGGATATACACTGCGATCCCTCTAGCAGATGCCTCCACGATTTCTCTAAAAATATCCACGTCTGTAAACATGTCCATAACAATGGCAATGACCTGAATCAAACAGAAAAGACACAAATCATTGTATTGTATAAACTCATACACAGAACTCTTCACTGAAGCCTGCACCGAGCCCCTAACACATTAATATTTTTTACACATTAAAAGGTTCTATTTCCTATGTTGTTCCACTTAAACTGGAAGGCTTTTCAAGACCACCAGATGACCCATTATATGGGTGTGTGTAGTGATTAGTTTTATGAGGAAAAGGAAGTCCAGTAAAGAGAGAGGGAGGAAAAACAAGCAATATAAATGCAGTGGAAAAACCCATCAAAATAGAACTGAAGTACGCATAAAAAAAATTCAGATGAAAGTTTTTGTACAAGGGGCTTCTTAATCTCTCATCATTTTCTCTAAAGCTAATGGCTCAAGAGCTTGAAGTAGCTAATAGGCAGACACTGAAGAGCTGGAGGCACTCTTACTGGGACAACACTTCCTCAGCTCGTGAGAGCTTGGCTCAAGAAGATCAGAGTGCTGAATACCAGCTACCAACACCCTTCAATCCACAGGGATAAAGTATGTCTGATTTGGAAAAGCAATGTCCCTCTAGTGGTATTTTGGAGAGATCTATATATATGGAAATGTTGTACTGTTGACATATCATTAGTAATTTGGGAAGAACTACTGTTGAAATGTGAAAGGAAGTAAGTAGAAGAACCAGTGTCTGTGTAACTTCTAATGATAGTATTTTTATCCACTAGAGGTCTCATGAAAAGTTCCAGTGAGATGTCTCAGGTTCAAATTCAAACCAAATAAAACCTTTCACAGGTATCAAAGCAGGTTTTACCATTTTCACTAGTCTTTAAACTACCTGTCCATCAACTTTATAGGTGTAATTGTTAAGTTGCAAGCACTCATCTTATTCTGGAACTGAAATATTTACCTCACTCACAAAATTTGGTAAATGCTGTTGTACACACCCAAGTAAAAGTTATGTCTCCTGTCAGTTGCATGAATTACCTTTTTTGAATCCCACCTGCTTAGAACTAAAAGCTTAATTTATGCCAAACACGTATTTAAATCACTAGAAATATAAATGAGATGACTTACATAAAATAAAATAACAATGAAAACAATTAGAAAAGGTAAAAAGACAGTTCCTGAAAAAGAAAAAAGGAACAAACTTGGCCTCTTCATTACATGTCACCTGGCAATAAACAGTCTTTACAAACCCACCAGCCAGAGAGGAACTAAATAGCATCAAAGAATTCAATTCTTTCAAAAATCTTAGGTAATATGCCAATGCACTACCTCATTTTCTTTATTCATTTTTTTGAAAGTAAAACCTAAATGTGTTTTTCTTCAGTACGGAATATATTTCTTTATCTAAAGATTGAAAACACAAATGTTTATCTTGACTCCATGGAACTCATCACTTTCAGACTGCACCTTCTGCTTGGTCTTGACATACACAATGTTAACTGAACATGGCAGCCCTATTTATTCACCTGTCTTGTTTCACCTGCTCCTGAGAAGAAAACTGCCAAGACAGATCAAGTACAGTAGGTAAAAAGACCAAAAAATAATCTGTTCTCAAATAGTCTGTTTCATTACCTGTGTCCCCACCCCTCTGAACTCCCTAATTTATTCCTAGACTTTCCTTTTCTTCAGATCTTCAAGAAATGGGTGCTCATTACGTTCTAGAATCAATTCAAATATAAGAGAAAAATCCTGAATGGATTCATTAGTGTGCACTGATACGAATACATGAAATATTCAAAACCCACAGTACAGCCTTCAAAACTCATTCTAACACTTTCCTATGGCAGATATCTAAGATACTCACACATTTGCAGCATTTTGTGGTTGCAAAGACTGCTAAACTGGAAAGATGCAGAAAAAACCCCACAAGAACATGTAATAAAAACTAAAACCCAACACTGACTAGAATGGCCATATCTATCTTTATGAAGAGGAAGGTAGAGAAATAAACAAATAAGCAAGCAGGCCAGTAAGCTGGTGATTTTAGAACTATGCATGTGAACTACTGTGAAGATATTTCACTTGGGGATGAACAGGGGACCCTCTTTGTCCTCACTAGCAGAATTGTTCTTAAACCATTTAGCTTATTAAATCTGGAGTAATTCTGCAAAGCATCAAGTAGTCTTTCAAGAAAATGTAGGTTTCACTTCCAGAGTTGGAATAGGGATTATATTTTGAAACCTGAAACTTGTGCTGTCTGAAAAGTCCTTACCAGAATTTGAGTACATACATGCAAAGCCATAGTCATGATTTGACAACCAACTAGGTATCCCTTTTTGTGTTCCCTACAGACCAGAGGCGACTCTTGTTGAACATCCTCATTAGGCTGCCCATTTACTCTTAGCGACACTCAACTGATCTATTAAACACAAACATAATTAGGCTCGTTTGCTGGATAAGAGTGCCAAATTTGAACAATGAATATGATATACATGATACATACAATATGTAACAAGTCATTAAAAGTGGTAAGGTAATTTTTGCATACCGATTGCCATAAAGCAAAATAGATGTCTGACCATAAATTAAAGATTTTGATTCAGAAAGAGTGGATTCCATAAACGTCATGGAATATTCTGGCCTTTAACTTCCTTTTTTTTTCTCCTTTTAATTGGCATGTGTGTACATTTCCCCAGTTTGCCTCCTTTGCAGCAGAAGGGAGTATTGCACATGGGAAAAGACAAAGCAAATATGGTATTCAGGGTCCCAAGTTTTGATTAATTAAGAAGACCAAGATTTCTAAATTACTTAAGTGAGGTATTCCATAATGTGTACCAACCTTTAATTAAAGCTGCAACAACAGCTGCAGGATTAGTTACTTGCTGCATCACTGCGGAAGGAAAAGACTTCATGACCGTGTTTTTACATTTGTTTTTGCAATTGCAGAGCTAATTTCCGCCCTGGTACTTACAAGACGAATTCAACAGTCAATTCCAGCAAGGAAGAAAAACTGATACAATTCAAACTGCAGAAAGAGATCAGAAAATTGCCTATCCCATAAATTCTGTTTCTTTTGGGCATAACAATACTATCCTGAGCCAAGAAAACCTCCTCAAGGCAGAAAGCTCTAGTGTCATACAGAAGGCTTCCTTAAAAACTGACATTTTCTTTCCATAACGTATTTGTTTTCCACAATGCAAAGGTCTTTTTAAAAGCAACCACACATGCTTTTGAAGCAAATACAATGGCCTTCCAACCATTCTGGGAAAACTGGATGGGTACAGCAGTTTTTTGATGACAACACCAGAATTTTGGGAGAACTTTCCAAACCTTGGCAAACTGGTTATCACCCTGATCAAAAATGACCCTCATTTGAGAATAAATAATTAAGCATGTTACACTTTCCGGGAGGAGAAAATAGTTGGTAGAGCAGACACTTGCTGTGCATAACATCATGTAACACTGAAATTATGCAAGAGGGAACTACCACCACCTGGATGGGTATTATATAGAAGAGCACATTTCAATGATCAACTAAAAGTGAAGACAGCGCAGAAAACAGTTTTTATGCTAGTTTTCTTCTCCCAAAATTAAACTTAAATAATCTTTGATTGTCACTACTAGTATTTTTATCTTATCTACCCATTCTTTTTTTTTTAAGTGATGAATATTTTTAAGCTTAAAATTTGGCTTCAATGACATCCTTACAGAAGAAGAAAATCTGCTGGAGTCAATATGCACAAAATTACTCCTAATAAATCTCACAGTATGCTCACCTGAACTGAAGGCAGCAGTAGAGCCATATGCAATCATTCTCCTTACTGTCTTGACACTAAGACTATGCTTTGCAACAGAAAAGTAAACTACACACACTACCTCGGCATTTAAAAAACATGTAAGTACAGACAGGAAAGTATAATTTTGTTGAATAGCACTACTTTTATGCAAATATTCTAAACTATATTTTTCAGTAAGCTGATTTATTTATTTTGCACATTAGTGAGGAAAGTACAATTTAAAAACTCATCTCTAAACTATCACCACTTTAATACGGAGTTCTTTTCATTCTTTCAAAGTTCTTAATCTTCAAGTTTGGTAAATGACTGACTCCTACACAAAGTACCAGTGACAAGGTTCATATATACACATACACAGACACATACACATTTGTTTTGAAGGTTAAAAAAAACAGCCATAGCTGAAATATCCTGCATACTCTTGCTAAACAGGAGATTAAGTACACAGTCACATGGCAACACAGTGGATATTACGAGACTGTAAATGGAGGCCAATGTCCAGTTCTGTCGCATCTATTATGTCACAGGGTAAGTTACTGCTGGTTTGGGCCCATTCATGTGCATTGTATTTGCTTTGATGGTTCTCACTTTCAGAAACTAACTCTATTCAGAGGCTTATCTAGAAAGAAGTTGCCAATCCAAACACTTACACTTATCACTAAACATCTCCTGAGCATGTCCAGGGGAGGGCCACCAAGAGGGCACTTGCCCTGTGCAGAGTACATGAAGGAGCTGGGTTGTTCAGTCTGGAGCAAAGATGGCTTCAGGGAATCTTACAGCAGTTCCTGGCACTTTACAGGGAAGTTCTCAAGGAGACAAAGTCATGTTCTTTGCAATGGTGGCAGGACAAAAGACAATTGGTTGCAGACCAAGGCTGCAACTCAATGATTCAGAGATCTTCACTCCCATCATTGTCAAAATGAAAGCAAATTTTGCCATGTTTGGTAGTAATTATAAACTTTGCTGTGAGGCTTAAAGAAAACAAAGACTATAAAAAGAGAACACTGAGAAATAAAGGAGTTTTTCTGCTTTACTTCTCCCATTTTTGATACAAAAAAAATAAGCGGACTTTAATCTTCATATGAGTTTTAGGACATCAAAATCAACCTTTTAATGGGTTTGTGCTGAAATTCGAGCATAAGTGTAACGAAAGGTCTTTACTGCTAGTGCTCAGTAAGTCTATTTTGTGAACCCCTGACAGTTTCACTATCTCAGCATTATCACTTCTTTCACAAATACAAATTATGATTCTCTAGGTTATATATAGCAGTGTGTGTCATTTAACAACTCCTTTGCTATAAACAGTAAAAATACAGCAGTCCTCTACTAAAACTGCTTCCTTAGGGCAGGCTTTACTAGAGACACCTACCAATATCAATAACTTAGTAAGGAACGATGTTGAAGACCTATCCTACACTGCAAGAGTATTGATTTCTTGTAACCTACATGCGGCTTACTTTGGGCATTATATGACAAAAATCCATACTGCTGTGCAGTGCTTTTGAATGTCACCACCCTTTCTCACCCCAAGAACAAAAGACTGCATCTCTGACAGAATTATTAACTCTATTTTCATTGACCTTTTCTCTGGTACTCCAGTCCTCTTTTTGCAGATCTCTGTTTTGGGGAGGATCTCCTTGTGGCACAGGCTCAGTGCTATCTGAGTCTGGCCTTTCTCAGACAGCAGGCAATTGCAACAGTGCAGAAGGAGGATGCAGTGCTGTGTACCATGCTGTTAGGAACTGGAGGCAGGCAGCAAACTGACTGGATGAGTTTCCGGCATCGTAAGAGACAAATTTTGTGATCAATGCAGACAACCCTCCCTCTAGTAAGCTATATAATGTGTCCCACAAATTACTGTGGCTTTTTTCAATTAAAATATGTTGGTTTTTATGGTTGAGGGTTTAGATCCAGCTTATGTTTGCTGCAATTCATATTAACAGCTCTGTAAGAAATCATCTGTTATCCTTACTTTCTGGCACTGTTGCTCTCACCAGAGTGCTTCTAAGATGAAAGTTCATTAATTTGGTATTAATTTTCAAAATTGAAGACAGCCCTGAAATGCTTTGCACAACACATCCTTTCATCGCAATGTGTACTTTGAAACCACTGTGAGTTGCACCTGAATATGCTGGGTCACCTTTGTGCTGGATGAATTGCAGAAACAGATGATAAGTCTTGCAATAAAGTGCCAAAGAGCAATATAATGAGGGGAGCCCTGCTCTGTAAACACAGCCTAATACAATAATATAAATAGTAATCAACCATCTGGGTATTATCCATTTTCGAACAATTTCTATGGCAATATAATGAACAAATACTGAGATGATTTATACCTATGCAACATTCATGAAATTAATGTCACTACTTGTTGCATTGTCACTACTTGTATTATCATCATAATTGACCCCCTGAGATCTTATTTAATATATTTAATTTGGCTCTACAGACACAGAGCAATAGCCAATAACTATGCAGTGTACTTGGAAATGTTCTTCCATTATTGCATTCTTTAAAAGCAATTTAATTAACTACAGAGTGAAGTCTGGCACTTCATTATTACTGGCAGCTACACCACCTCAGAATCAGCTCTCCTAACCCTCACTACCCTCTTTTCCTCCTCTTGCTCCAAAATATTTCTACCATTTATTCTGAGGATAGAAAAACAGAGGCTCTCAGAACCAACTACACCTTCTGTTCTGATCACCAAGCCTCATTTTGTCATGTCACGTACCACCTATAAAACCTAAGAATTTTAAAGTAAAAACTAAGTTTATATGAAATAAAAATTAACTTCCAACATGTACATTAGCAGTCTTCAATAACCTCAACAGCTTCTCTCTGCAACAGGACATCAGACAAGTTCAACACCAACAAAAAATACATATAAGTTCACTGCCCAGAAAACATATACTAAACTTCTAGCTATCTCCTGCAATACAACAAGAAAAACCAATGCAAACTATTAGAAAATTATGAAGGCAGGTAACCACATAAGGCAAATTGTTTTATCTGTGTTTACCTCTGCAGTCCACATGGTAAAGCCTTATCTGTTCTGTCCAAGAAACACACACTGAAGATGTGCAGGAGGGGAACTTTCTAGCTATCAGTAACAGGGGAAAATGTTCTGATTCTGTCAGCAAAGAATAATACGACAGTCATAACAGGAGCTCTGAAGAAAGATGCAGTTTTACTTTGAAAAACCCTGGGAAGATCAATTTTTTACAATGAACAACCTTCTTGAAACTACATGAGAATTCTGCCTTTTGCTCAATTTGGCAACTTTTGTATAGCTCATGACTACAAAAACAGATCAGAAAACCAGCACTAGCTCCTCAACAGGTGAAACTAAAACCAACACAAAAGTAAAGCTCTCTGAAATGTAAATACGACTGTTTTCTCTGAGAAGTGAATGTACAGTAGCCTTCTGCATTACTTTTCAGAAAGCCATTGCAGACCAAGCTAGCAAGCCATACACACACCATCTTGAAGTGACGCCTTCTGTGTTACCTCTTCAAATTCACACAACTGGGATTTTTATCTTGCAAAACTTATGGGATTGAGATACATTAATTCTATAAATATGATCTTTATCTATGGATTTGGTAGTTGTTATTCTGGCTGAAGGATTAGTAAGAACTCATCTTGAGCTGACCAAATGACAGGAGACACCACCTCACTCCAGCCAGCAGCAAAGGCAATAATTACTCTGAAGCTTCACTTCCACACACGCAGAATTGAGTGTCAGCAAGTCATGGCAACGAGAAGATGGAAGGGGATATTCCAGGAATTCTTCATGGGGACTTTCCAGAAAGCATTTACAAACCTAATCCTTGGAATGAAGGATTTGCAAAGAAACAGCTGCTGCTCAGTGCTGGCACACCATAGACAAGAAAACATTTACCTAAATTTGCAAAGAACTGTCATGTATGGTTAAAACAACAAGCGTTTACAATGCTCAGTTTTAACACTTTCCTTCCTGCTTGTAATGCTCCCATCAATAACTAAAATGCTTTTGGTATTCAGCAAGCAAGCTGTGTTCCGTCACTGAGAACAGAAGCAGGCAGAGGCCCTACAGAGAAGCACATAAGGCAGCACAGAGAATCCTTGGCACGACGGAGGGAATGCATTAGGGACCTTACTCTGCCCTTTCTTCTCTTGCCATTGATATTGCTGCTGTATTCCCAGTGCCAGGTGGGCTGCAGCTGGTTGGGTAGCAAGATTCTAATATTTGTATTTCGCTCTTCAGAATGTTCATATTCAGTTGTTATGTTCAGAAGCTGCCAAGCTTTTCCTGAAGAAAGCAAACAGAAAGGAAATGGCAGGATTTCTGATGGCCTATGACTCTGCTATACCACAATGGAAAGTCATGACAAAAATAAAAGGTACTTCTCTAGCCTCCGGCTTTCTCTATGATGGATTTCAAAGACTTGCTGCTTGGGAAATATTTTTTTGATTTAAAAGAGAATTAACAGCTTTAATATGTGGGTTGTCATGGGATCCTTTAATATTTAGGGAATGATTGGGCTACTTGAATTAATATTATAATGTTATACTTTTTATTTTAAATTTGTTTATAAGTAGAAGCACTTGTTTATTCATGTGTGCAATATTTAGTGACTGCACAAAAACAAACAATGCGCAACAGTGTGATAAGCCTTAATTATTTTATTTAGAAGTGCCAGTAGTATGAGTTGACCACTGCAAGGTTAAAAACTCTTTCAATACCTGAAATTATTAACTCACACCTGAGAACAAGGGAAAGGGACACCTCAAACGCAGGGGGGTGAGGGGAAGGCAAAGGAACAAAAACATTTTTTAAAATGTACTAAAATTGTCATTTCAAATTGCTCCTGTTTAAAAATGCTCCTCATGCCATGGTAGATTGGACACTAATACTTCTAAGGACTCTTTCTGTGATTTCTTTCAAGAAATATTAAATCAATTGACTGCTTATCAAAGAGTCAAAGTAAATGTATGAGATTTCAGCTAACCTAGGTAAAAATTCTAGAGAATATTTTGGGGGTTTGCCACCTTTAACAGTACATTTTGGTGGGTTTCTTAGATCGGGAATGGACTGATGTTCTGAGTCAGTCTGCCTTCCACTGCTTCACTTGGTTTCCTCAGGAATCCCGTATAAACACATTTTCAACACTAAACCCCCTCTTCCTGAGAGCTTATATATGGAAAAACACTTGACAGTGTATGAAACCCCACAATATTAATGAACACTTACAGGCTGTAAATTTTAACTTACATGACAAAAGCATTTCTTAAAGTACAGAACTTTGTTGGCATTTGTTAATTAGACACTTGGAAACAATGAAAGATTCTCTTTGTCAAAGGCAGGTTTATAGGAAGAAGAGATGGTTCAGACTGACTTTTCTAGACCAGGAACGATAATTTTGCTTTTAGGTTTGCTTATGCAAGAGCTGTGTACTGTTTTGAGATCTTAATAGCAAACTCCAGAGTAAACTTAATAGTAAATAGTTTCTGAAACTAAATGAAATAGGAAGAGCTGAATATCTAATATTCATATTTTATAAATAAGCTACATATTTAAAATATCCTGCATGAGTTTCAATGCTTCTGCTAGTATATATGTATGTTTTAGACAAAAAAAAATTCCAGTAAAACATAACTATGTAGTTCAATTCTATAATACTGCCTGAAATTCCTTGCTCTTACTTACAAGAATAAGTAGGTACAACAGTTACAATTTGCACAAAAGAAGAGAATCAAAAAAGAAAGGCAGGTACATAACACAGGGATGGAAACAGTGCTGACTGACTCCATAGTAGATGCCGGAAAAGAATGGAGTTAGATGAAAGTGTCTCAAAAGCAGGAAACACTTATTTTTGCATTTCTATGCATGTGAAAATTTTGGTGGATCTAAGTCCGCAGACAAACCCAGTATGTTTCAGAGTGGCTTATGATTTGGAAAGATGGACTTTGGAATGCCTATATGCAGTACGTTAAGCACAGTCCGCACGGATGGCCTATCAACATTTTTAGCATGTGGAAAAATAAAAGCATACAGTTCTGGAAGACTTGTAAGCCATGCACTGTTTAAGTCCATGAGTCTTATACCACGGTAACCTTGCATCAAGTAAACACAAACTAATATGAAGGCTAATATTTTCTAACATGAAAGACATTGCATCCAAGAGAAAACAAATGTATTTTCATTGGCAGTGCCCAATTAAAAAAAAAAAGTTAAATCAGCAAATTTCAAATCAGTGAAAGCTTACAGACCAATGAGCATGACCTGATGATATAACTGACTTAATCACCTTAATACTGAGAAACAAGTCCTAATTAGTTCATTAATTGTTGCAGGTTAGTCCTCTATAGACAGTCGAAACTTCTACCAAAATGTAGACTGCATAATCCGAAGGAACACTGCTAGAGAAAGTGTTTCGGAGACAAATGTAGAAGAAAAAGAGAAATAAAATACTGGGAGTCCTTGCAGAAGACATTGTTATATATCCATAGAACACCAACTAAGAACTGAACCAATTCTGGTTAAAAAACCTCCTCTAGTTCATGGTCTAGAGAAGGTAATATCGAAGTGAAGAAAGGAAGCTTCAACAGAGGCTCCAGTTATTCTTTGGAAAGTAGCAATAATTTCTTTAGGTTAAGAAGGTTAAGAGGAACATTACAGTCTACTTCAATAGACTATACTTGTTGCAGCTACAATTAGCAGACCTGGATAGTTTAAATCACATATTTAGGGAAGGGTAAATTGGAAAACACCTTTTCAAATATTGCTTATTTCATCCTTTTTCAAAATACAGCTTTCGTATTCAGCTTCAAACGTGACTGAGAGTCAGTAATAGACACACGAGGTACACACTTAAGGACTGGTCATTGGCTAGATGTTTAAAGCAGTTGTCCAGTGAAAACATTTTGATTGCACGTATTTCTAGCACCTTTTAAGGCTCAATGTTATTAAAGATTTTTATACTGCTGTCACAAAAGTGGAAGCAAACCCACTATAATTTACAGACTATTATGGCCTACTTCTGTTACCACCTTCCCTTCCTTCTGTGACTGCCTTTGCCTCACTTCCCTCTTCCCCCTCCTTCTCCTCTACCACTTCACTCCCTTAATTCTTGCTTTCTCCCTTCCTGTCCCTTCTTCCCTCTTTCAAGGGAGGAACTCCAAAATCATTTAAATTTGAGACTGCAAAAAAACCCTGATATTGGATACCGAATGTGGGCTTAAAATGGGTTCCTGCACATTTTATACAAGCTTAAAAATACCTCCCTTTTTATTACACATTTTATGACTATACCCTTATGATATTCACAATAAAGCTTTTGCTTCCTGCTACAACTACTATTTGCTTAAATGCCACTAATTTCAATTTTTATAGATGTACCTAAATATGTTTAAGGAGGTCAACTCAAGCAGTAATATGGTTAGGGTAAACCAGAAAAACACAGAATGCAGGCTGTTTAAAATTACTGGTCACAGGTCAGTGATGGGTCACTATAGAGGAAGGCCAGTGATCCTCTGGTATAAATACAAGAGGATGAATAATAAAAAGTTTCTGCAGGTATTAGTTCTGCCAGATTCTCTGTTCACATTTAAAATTTTTCCAGTTTAGCTACATGACATAGTAAAATGCATTTATAAGTAAAAATAGCATGCCTGGACAACACCTGTAGTAACATTTATGTTGCAAAAAAAAGCAACAGCAATGATGTCAGATCAGTATTCTGAAACATATACTAGAGACATAATGTATGCCTACATAAGTCCATATGGCACATAGTTACATCTGAATGCCAGTAAACAACCCAATCAGATGATTTAAACTATTTACTTTTTAAACATGCTGCCAATTGAGCAGGAACCTTCCCTCATACTCATGAGAAGCAGATTACACCACCTGCTCACAGAGCAGCCACAGCGACTTGTGCAACATACTGCTAATGACTGTGTGCTGGCAGACTGCATTTCAATTTCACCTATTTTTAAAGACAGGTTTTGAAACTAATTAATTAATTGTTGTCTGCAAATCATGTTCAGATCCTCAGGTGAAATCCATTACCCTGGCATGCTAGATTATTTACTATAGATTAAACGAAAAAATAATTGCAGACTAGTTTGAAAGCATCAGCAGAACGTCCTAAAGATAAGAATAGATTAATCTTGTTAATAAGTAATTATGTGCAGCTTTTCAGGAAGAAAACAGATTCACATTTTTATGCACATTAACATATGGAGCAAGATGTCTGAAATAGTAGGGAAGCAATTATAAAAACCCAGCTCAAACCTCCTGTGAAGCAGACTGAAATGAAAAAGATAAGTAATGCTGCAATTCTTGTAGCCCCAGCGGAGTGAACAGTGAATTGGAACTAAACAAGGTACTAAACAGAATTTAATTCCTGAATCAAATGCAGCACTTAAAAAATAAAACAATAAAAGAATTACAAGTAAAATTATTACTAAAGAGTTATAATTTCAGTACCAATGCTATGCTTTAAAAGCATCATATTTATAAAAATTATTTCAATTTTTAAACCCTCTAAAAGCTTTTAAAGTGAAACCTGACAACTGTTGTTCAAGCGTGAATCTTCCACAGGTAGTGAGGTATTTGAGGGAGTGCAAGTCAAGGGATAAGAAACGGAATTAAAAGACAGAAGTTAAAAAAATTTAAAGAAACATTTCTTTCTTATTCGTTTCTGCCAGGTTTTTGCTCAACTGATCTTTTGCCTCTGTGTGAGCTGACTTTTGCATAACCATCTTTGTCAAGCAAGAAGTCATACAGCTTAAAAATTATCTTGGTGACACTATTATTTTGTAAATGCCGTTAGCATCAGCTTCCACTGATCTGCGTACAGCTCTTCCACAAGAGCACAGAGGTATTAATTCATCACTTGCAATTTGATACTGCAATTACGCAAAATCAGAGAATGATTATTTGATCTTCGCGATAAAGTCTGATCAGGTATTTATAATACTCCATCTTTGCTATTTAATACTCTTTCCATTTAAATGTAAAAGTTTATTTTTAATGGTTAAAAGCTTACTAAGTGTATTCATAATGTTTTCTTAAATCAGAGCCCTAGGCCACTTCCAGGACACATCTGGGGAGGAGCAGACACACAGCCAGGCTGCAAGACTTCCTTCCACGATCCAGATTCCATCTGCCTCAGCCACAGATGGGCACTGTCATCCCATGCTCCCCTGCTCCTCTCATTTTTCTCATTCTCACAAGGACAGGATGCATAATGAAGCACTCATTCAAGAATCATTAAAATGAACAATTATTCAAATAAATGAGTTATCACTGTGCAAGCAACTGAACCCTTTATATTCAACTGAGCTAGTGACCAACATGGCAAGTTAATAGGGGTTTTTTAATGAGTAGAAAAGAAACATGTTATCACAAATCTTCCACTGTACAGCTCCATGTATGTGAGAGCATTCCCCTTTCCACAAAATATTCCTCCTGATGTGCATTGCATGCCAGTTCACACACACACCTAACCTCCATTTGGGTAATGATAATCAGAGATCTAATCAGGAAGCCTGCTGAACATCTGCAAGAAATGCAAAACCCCTTGCTAGAGCAAGGCAGTATCCTCCAAAACATCACAGCAGATACCTGGATTTAAGAATGGAGGAAGAAGAAAATCAGTCTCAGGGGCACTTACTGCAGCTCTTCACTAGCTTTCTTTGCGAGAATCACGGCCTATTTGTGTCAGTGAATTCCCTGCAGCCACAAAACATTCCTGTGTTGAAAAACTATGTACCTCAAAATTACATATGCTAGGAAACATGAGGGGCGGAGAGGAAAATTCACTTTTTTGCCATCAAAAGCAGAACCTTCTCATAATAAGGAGCAAAAGCAGAAACACCACTGACCAAACCACCCATGGATTTACATTAAGCTACATTCTGTTGGCAAATTGGCTCTGTTGGAAAATGTGCCAAGCATGCTAACAGCTAAATATACTAGATAACTTTAGTTGCTTGAAATAAGAATGGAGATGAGAACCTGCAATACGTAGAGGAGAGGTAAACATTTTATTCCAAGAACATTTTGTAAACTGTTGCTTTTTGATTCAAACTAGTGCCTTTCAAATAAATATTTGTTCTTACGAAGTACCTCTCAGATCTCAGGAAACATCTTCCCTTCAGTAAGCTGCCCACTCCGTGTTAATGCCAGAAAGCCTCTCCCCATCCCAGACTGCTATGCTCCCTGTGCATGTCTGCATGCCTGGAATCCACGCTTCTCTGTAGCACAGTGTGTACATGTGCATGTAGAGGATTGCACGCACATGCACACACATTGACTGAAAAAACGAAATTTTATTATTTGCCTCTTTCCTTTGGATAAAAAGTTTCAAACCAGCATTGCATTGATAAAAAAAAAAGAGTAATAATTTCAGATGTAATAACAAGACACCTTTTATCCTTTTTACTTGCTCACTTAAAAAGGTGCACATCTTTTCTCAATCTTCAGAGTCTTTCCCTGTAATTCTGAATCTGCTTTCAGATGTTGGTGCAGTACGCACTCACATGAGATTTGAGGTACAGCCATCAGGAAGGAATTTTTCAGAGAGTTTATTATAATTTTTGGTTAACTGTGACCAGCAGTTGGTAATTAAAAGATAGTCCAGTCTCTTTTCAATCTTAGAAATGCAATATACATAATTTTCACTGACATAGGAACAATTTTTGCAATGAAACAAGAGTCAGGTATGCAAAGGTAAGATTTTCATGACACTTCTGTGGGTGACTGTTTGCTGAAATGCGACCTAAATTAGAAACACTATTTCAAGTGAACAACAAAAAGGTTATTTTCTTGTTTCTCAGTATGCATAGAGGAACATTGTGAGAAAAAACTAACATCAGAACATTGGCAGATAATGGAGAAGCAAACAACTCTGTTTCATATTTGGATATTACTGAAATATTTCTGCTTGAATGCTCTATAGCAAACAAACAATCTTATGGACAAAACAAATACACAAAAGGTTGATGCAAAACATAAAGTTTTAAATCATTGCAAGCACCTAAAAAAGGGAGATTTCCCTTAAGCTCTTGAAACTGTGTTCCCTACCCCTAGCACGAGTACCCCAAACTATGTATATGTGTTCACAAATTACTCTGAGATAATATTCATATTTATAGGTGAGGAGTCTATGTTCTACAAGCAATTTGTATACAAGTCTTCCAAGTCCTAGACCAATGTATTTAATCACAAAACTTTTATATTCAGCAAAAACATACAAACAAAAAAAAATTTTAAAGGATGTAAAAGACCTTTGAATGCATACAAATGCAGGAACTAGAGAAACATGTAAATCACTCCCATTTTATCCAGTTCTAGAAGATATTAGCATAGAAATATATTTTTAATAGAGTAATGTTATTTACAACCTCCTGAATCATCCCTGGCACAATTAAAAAACCAAAAACTTACTGAAGTCTGCTTCTACTACTTCTCTGTCATAAAAGACTCCGGAAGAATTACCAGAAAAAATAAGCATCTTTTTAAATTCCTCATAAATTAACACTTAAATGCACACAGAGAGCTCATCTCTGTAAAGCACAAAGCATTCCATAAATGTGGGAACATAGCACCTATTTTTATCTGGGAAACTGAACATACACAGGGCGTGTGTATGTGCATGTCATGCTGCTGTCCTGTGCAGGGACACCTGAGTCAGCCCATTGCTAATGAGCTTTGCTACTGGAAACAGTCTAGTCACGCTAAGGTGATGCTCCAAGGAGGTGAAGACACCCTGCTCCTCAGGAGTGTCCTTGTGCACTGATCCCTGCTGCGTGAGCAGATTCTCAGAGGCCAACAGCCAGTGCTTGTGGAGAGGCTGAGCATCCCAAGGTCCCTATGAAAGCAACCCCTGCAGCTACGAAGCAGCCCGAGCCTCACCTCACCCTCCAGTCCTGCATTTAGAAGTCTCTGCACCTTCTCTTTTGGCTGACTGTCATGTTGAGTGATGAGATACAAGCAGGCTTGGTCTGGGCTTGTAATACGGGTTTCCTCAAGCAAATTCCATCATTTAGAGAAATGTGGTTGTCCTAAGAAAAAATTATCTCCTGAGCAATTACAAATTAGTTACCCAGAAGTGTTGACGGTAAGACTAGCACCCACGTGTTTTAAGGTCAGATTTATTCTTAACATCAGCTCTTCGAAGATGCAACACCATCAGGCTTGTGTTGTGCAGGGAGTCAGATGTCATCATCATAAGGGTCCCTTCTGACATTGAAACCTGTGAATCTCTCAGTTTTATCAGCCTCTGCTGATTCTGCAGTCCAGAAATGGCTACAAAGGTGAATAGGGAGAGGCCAAAAAAGCTCCAAGTTTTTAAAGGATACAAACACTCATCACAGGCTCATGTTTACCCAGCTCTTTTTCAAAACAATTCTCAGTAAAATCAACTAGAAAATCGTATCTGGAAAGGAAAGCAATGACAAGGCTCATGAAGAAGACACATGAACACAGTACAAGCAGCAGCATATAATCAAGAAGGACAGAAGATTGCTTTATAGAAAAAAATTGCATTTATTAAAATACCAGAATAACTGCTGGTCTTGAGGGGAGACTGTGTTTCTATGAATGAGTTCAAAACTAAAGCCCTGCCACTGGGATTTTGGGGGAATGAACCTGGAGCATAGGAATTCTCACTAGACACAGTGCAATGAGCAACTCACTTCAAATTCCCAGGCACAGAGAACCCCAAATCATGCCTAAAAAAACCCAAGGAAGCACAAACTGCAGATTCTTTGAAACACCAAGGAATATTTTACAACTTGAAAACAAATGAAACATTTAAATTGAGATTTTCTTGGTTTTGTGGTTTTGAACAAATTTGAGAAAGGAAGGAAAAAGGAGTGTACAGTTTTATTACCATTAAAATCCTTCCTGGATAACCCGTTGACCTTCAAGAACCAACCATGACTTTGAAATTAATTAAAATGTCCTAAGTAAAACACCATTCTCAATTTTCATAATGCATTCATTTAGTTAACTATGTTCATAATTACAATTAAAGATTTTTGGCATACATCATATTTACAGGTGTTTTGCATTTCAGCCTGTGGCAGCTGCTGACAGCCAGCTATTCAGTGAAATTCCAGTGTGTGTGTCTGTGTATTTATTTATATAAATATTTTGTAACCTGTTAATACAGATTATTGAAAAATATTTAATGTCAGTTTTTTATTCTTTTTTTCAACAGGCAAAGAGATTTCTCCTATTTGGTATATATATTTGATAATCATAAAATTGATCCAAAGAGGATGCTTTACATTTTTACTGTTTCAGGCCAAAATCCAATTTAGAGCCACAGATCAGCAATTTAAAAACAAAACCAGAACAGTTCAATGCTTATTACTTACACTGTAATGGCTTCATTCATAGCTGTTGAAAAAGAAAAAATACAAGCCAGATTATTTTTACTGTAATTTATGACAGTCAGTGGAAGTCACTAAATCAAAAAAACCAACAACAACAACAACAACAAAACAAAACAACAAATTACTGGATTATTTTTAATTTTTATGTTACGATGCCTTCTATATTTCCACATTTCTACTCACTAGAGAAGTAGCTTAAATTCTGGTCAAAGTGATTTCTTTCATAATCTCCAAACACGAATATATTTAGCGTAATTATCAGAAACATCTCCGCTGTTAGGCCAGCAATGCCTCCAATAGGCAATGATAAGAAGCTTTTTTGTACCATATCAGGGATTTCTTTTCTTTGGGGAAAATTTCAGATTTTTGATACACAGTCAGTCAAGACTGATCAAAGAGACTGCCCAAATTTGTATCTACTGAGCAAGGAAAAATTATGCTTAAACCTATGTCTGTTTCTTTTTGCATGCACTATATGTATTATGAATCCCCCCACACTCTATATAACAACAAGCAGCTCTGACCAAGTTCCGTTTGAGTTTTTAAAACTAGAAAGTCTGTGTGAACATCGGGGTGAAATGAAAGGCAGCCAACAATGCCACTGTTACTTCTTTGAAACAAGCCAGAAAGATTTCTGTATTTGGAATTAAAATGCCACAGCTTTTGGTTTCTCATTCAGCATCATATTTCCACAACAGATAACTATAACTGTGCTCCTAGAATGTTTCAACAAATGTACCTAGCTGAAAATCCCCAAAAATCTTTAAACACCTACCTTTTTGTGGTATTTTGAAACTAATTACATTCTGTGGAAAAAAGTTTGACAAGATCATCTTCTAATGATGCTTTCAGATAGAGTACTCAGCTTTTTAACTTCATTAAAAAAGCCTGCATTAAAATATTATTATTACATATTTCAGAAATTAGATCTTTTTCCCTTTTCAAATTATATGTATTTTTGTTATGTGCAGTCTACTACCTTAAAAATAGATAGCTGGGTTATGAACTAAACAGTAAACCATTAAACTGAAATGCTTTCTTCTTTTACTTTTTATCTCAAAGGACTACTTTGTATAATTAAATTCAGACAAAATGAGCAATGTCTCTCCACAGAATTTAGCAGATTATAAAGTTCTGATCCCTAGAATTTTTTGAAACACCGCTAAGAAAATTCAAAATAGGTACACCTGTGTACACACTATATTGTATCAACATGTCATAACTGTCCATTTCTTGAGGTGATTGTTTTAATTTAAGAATACAGAGCATTAAAAACCAAAATCCATAAACTATTTTGGACAGTTCTACCACAATAACTAAATTCCAGATGTTCACTTCTTACTGGTTTTTCTTTTGTTTTTCTTACTTCCATGCCAGCATGCATGACAAAGTGCACGTGTGCTTTTTGCAAAACATTTTGAAATCATTTTTAAAGCCTTAAGAGTACAAATTGAGAAACTTTTCCATGGAGTTTTCCTTGCAGTGTACATAAGCTCAGTAAACGTGTAATGTTGGCAGAATATAGTAAGGCCTGTATCCCCGGTATAAACTGTTAGGGTTAGCTAGCAGAGGACTTAATCATTTTGGTTGAGGCCTTTTACAGCAAACTATGGAATAAAATGTTCTTTGACAGACATTCTGTATTTGCAAAATCTGATCTTGCTCTTTATGTATCAACATGGTAAGTCTCGCTCTTGTATTTCTTTTGAAAGGACCAGCCTATCTTCTGTAACATTCATATGTGCATCCATCCTGCTTCTGCAGGACCTGGGCCTGAATGCAAGGATCAGTAAAGGGATAGAATAGCATCTGGGGAAAGGAAAACATTCCATTGGTTTCATGGCTTAGCTTGGCTTTCAGATATTCAATTATTCACCACAGTTTTTATTTAGAATAAAAGAATTACAGCAATCTGATTGGACACACATTATTCTTTTTTTAGTTGCTAACAATGAATGCAATCACCTGAAGATGTAGCTCATTTTGTACTACGAATGTACTGTGGCATGATTTACGAGAAAGAGATTAATTAAACATTCAAAATCAGATCCTTAATGATATATGGCCATATCCCTAGGCATCAATCCTGCAAACATATGCATGTGAAGTTAATGGAACCTCTCATGGGCACAAATTACAGTATTTAAATCCTCCCAGAATAAGGGATCTAATTTTGCTTGAAGAAAAAAAGTGTCTTCTTTGAGCAGATATTATATTTCTGTCTCTCTGCCCTTTACTAAATATACCCCCCAAAAATTCTTGTCAAGTTTTATTAGATGTATTGTTTGTTAAAATGAGATGAAAATCAAGTGTGTATAGAAATCACGGTTGTAATTCAATAGCCTACTGTCATTTCTGATACACAAGTGCTCGATCTCTAAACTTCGTCATTTTTGCCAAAAACATCAGTAAGACAGTCCTGTTCAGAAAATCTACCGCCCCAATATTTAATGTCAGATATGCAATTTATAATAAAAATCAGAAACCTGGCAATGAATTTGATTTGACTAGCAATTCAAAAGCATTGCTGTGTTTCTAACATCATGTTGGTGTTTTGTAAGTTCTCACTGGAAGTGACAGAGGATGGGGAAAAGACACAAACACTGTACTGCAAGCACTGTCTTCAGGGATGCTGACTGGCATCGTCCAGGGCAGCCACATTTCTTTATTGACCTAAGAGGGAGATTATTACTCCCAGATGTCACACCTGGAACTGCCTTCCAGAAAGATGCCAGAAGTGTCTAGAGCAGGCAGCAAATGTTCACCTCTGTCTGAGGTGCAGAATGAAAGGAGAAAAGACAGAGGAGATAGGGCTGTCCAAAGGATAGAGCTGGAGACGGGGACAAAGAGGGAGGGAAAGGAAAGAAGAACTAAGACCAAAAATGTATGTATGATGGTTTCCTATCATACTGTAAGTATGGTCACTTCAGTATGCACAACTTTTGTGCCTTACTCCCACTCCTTTGATACAGATTCTCAGGGAGTTACTTCTGATCAATGCTCCCCACCACAGAGTAGAGCCCAGCTGATTCAAACATTGATCCATCTGTATCTCTTAAGCTGTCCCCTTCCACATGATGTTCTAAGACTCCAGTAACCTCAAGCTGCCAACATTTTCACCCTGGGTGCAGGCTCCAGAGTGTTATGGTCCCTCAGAAGGTCTAAACAGTGTTTAGTTGCTGCACTGGTTTCTATTAAGAATCAACTGAAAGGACTGCCAGGGATCCCTGCTCCTCCGACATGCCTTTCTCAATACCCAAGAACAGCAAATCTTTTCCTTCATTTTCCTTCCTCCAAAAAGCACCTGGAGCTCTGGCTTTGAAAGGCTCTGACATGTACACACAAGAGCTTCCTGAGCTCTAAAGAACTCATTGCAAAGACACTGTTTAACTCCTCTAACTTCAAGACAAAGTACAGAGCCTTTACTTGGGACAGAAATCCTGTAACAGGAGATTGCAGTATTTTATCATGGCACTTCAGATCTGGACTGAACTTTCATCATTAAACTTATGCATAAGAAATCAAATCATCTGACTAATGAGATTTCTGGCACAAGTGGCTTACTGATATTCCATACTCTAGAGTTCATTAACAGAATAGATGATGATATTACTGCAGTCGTATCATGCATCATAAAATCCATTAGAAAATACAGTGATATTACTGGTGCTCATGTTATGCTAAAACATGAAATAGGGTGATAGCAAA
Source organism: Corvus brachyrhynchos (assembly GCF_000691975.1). NCBI lineage: Eukaryota > Metazoa > Chordata > Aves > Passeriformes > Corvidae > Corvus > Corvus brachyrhynchos. The sequence goes on from NW_008239080.1 coordinate 6,573,354, forward strand.
TAAACAAATAGAAGAATCAGTCATAGTTCCCAGTTTCACCACTATGCTTGGTCTTCTCATTCCAAAAGTATATATCCTTTGAGCAAAATAACATAGTTTTTGTTACATTTTAAAGCAACTTTCTGTAGACTTGTTAAGAGTACATACTGCTGTAAGAATTAGACCTTTAGATGGCTATATTTTTAGGCCCATCCTCAGAAAACACAAGTTACTGATCTGTATCAAACATACTCCATGCAGCCACAGAAGCCTTCCTCTTACTTAAAAAAACCCCATGCCCTTAACAGGGCTTTTCAGGCAATTACTGCGTGCCTGAGCTAATCCACCATTAGTCAGTGACAGTAAATTATCAGAACAGCAGACAGCTTCAGATATTACTGTGCTCTGTCATGCTGGATGGAGACCTAGTTGCTTTAACAAGCAGTATCTCCCTGGCATTTGAAGCAAATCAGTTTTGCTGGCTTGACACTGTAACTTCTGTTTGCTGCCTCTGATGCCTCTTATCAGAAGGCAGAGCTCACTAGCAGGGAATTCAGCACAGCTTAAGAAGAGCTTAGTCCCTTAGTGGGCATTTCTTGAGAAAGGTCCCACTGGGAATCATAATTTTCTTCTGCGCTGGTTATTTCATCTCATCCTCAATATTATTTCTGGCTTATCAAGCATCAAAAGCCTAAAGAAAAACACTAACTACAATTCTGAGTGGGCTGATGCCACTCAGAGTCACCTGAATTCAAAGGTGACGTCTTAGTGCTTTACCTAGTGCTTAAGCCATAAAGGGAGTTTATTGAGCTGAAGTGCAGCCTTCTTGGCAAAGAGTGCCTGCAGCTCCAGGAAACAGCAGGAAAATAAGGCTGAGATGTTCTATCTGCCATTTGAACTGAAGGCACACCTATTTGGCCACCTGAACACACAATCCTGTGCTACTGTTCAAGCCTGATTGCTAGTGGATGATGCAGATCTCAAAGTTTTCTTTTCATCTCTAAGAGATATGGTGCATAACTTCTCCTATTATCCTATCACCCAGCTTCGTCTCTGACAGAAGGATCACTGGCAGATGCGAAAAGGCCTGAGGAGATCTGGTGCTGCAGTTAGCAAAAATCCCCGGTAAAAAGAAGCACCAGAAAGTTTTTTGAAGGCGGTTACAAGCCCACATGCCTTGCTGGGGAAAGCAGCGATCATCATGGACCCTGTTTTTGAGGAATCTGTTCTGGTTCCCTCACACCATACATCTTCTGGGCAGTCAGCACAAGCACTCCAGACCAAGAGACAGAACTGGTTAAGATAACCTGCTCCGAGATAAGGTATGAGAACACCCTGTATACATCTTAAAGATACACCCTCCTTATCTGAAGCTAAGAAATGCTTCATGCTTTTACAAACATATTTGAAAAGTAAGCATTACAAAGCTATGGTTTGCAGCTTTTATCTGGGAAGTACTGATGTTCGTCAGAAATTGGCCTGCATAACTACAAATGCACAACTGTAATTTTTATCATCAATAAAACCACAGAGGCAAGAAAATAAAAAATGGCCCCTACTTGTTCTGAGTACTGTTTGCTAATGTATAATACTCTCAGGCTTTTTGATTTATATTCATTTAATACTCAATGTGTCTCAGTAGTCTCATCTACAAAACTGCACACACTTTGGCTATGTTCTTCGCTAGCTAAGAATAAAGGAGAGCATATCAATTCTGAATCTCCTGTTCATATTTTAGTAGTGGTATGTCTGTACTGACTGGCACCAATCAGGAAGACTATGACACCAGTAACATGTATGATATATAGACAGGCAGCAAAACATAATAATGTTTATTGCTTCAGAAAAAAACCACCTAAGATATTGGAAAAGATGACAAACAAGGGCAAGGAAAGCAGACATAGCCAGTTTGGTTGCTTATAATTCTGTATTTATAATGCAAATAACACTACTATAAACTCAGCTGGCTTACTGATCAGTGGACTGTATACTGAAAAATTATTTAACTGTTGATCAAGCAAGCCACGGCCAGATCTTGCATTTATTTATTTTGAACAGTTCTATTGAGGTGAGTCATTTTATGGATGTCCGCAGATCCTACGGTAAAGTAGCAAGCTCAGCACCAGTTACACCCTGTTATGGTTGTGATGGCCAACGCTTTCTTCCTTCCAAAGGTAAATTACCGTTGGGTTTTACAGAGCAAAAGCCCTCTGAGGTCTCAGGCATGCTGACAGCACTTCTGAAAATGTGGACTTTAACTTCTCTTACAATTTTGTTGTATCTTTATTAAAAAGTGGTTATAGACGTACTCTATTATCAGGCTAAAATGGAAGGCATGATTACACAGCTATCTGTGGCGAGGTCTGCACTTCTTTTAAGAGGTAAATAAGAGAAGTGTACTTTGACCCTTCTATTATCTGTACTGGAATACCTGCAGTACTCCTCAAGGAAAATAATGCAGCGTTAAGCAAATTGTTCTGAAATAATTACAAGTGAAGTAGATGCTTGCACTAAGATCTGATATATGAGAAAACTTAATACATGTAACTCACTGGCATGCAATCCCACTCCTTCCAAACAGAAGAATGGGAAATTTTGAACTTCTTTTGTTTTGTCAGTACTTCTCCACTTTCTATGTAGATCCTATCACACCGTGTTACACAAATACTGCTGCAGTATTGCAGGCATCTGCACACCACGCTATGTTCATTTAAAATTCTACCACATATAATATAATATTTTATTTTCCAAATTCAATATATAACAAATTCAAAGTTTAAAATCACCCTAAATGTGTCCCCTCAGAGCATCACTGGCTATGTTGGAAAGCTATCATGAGTTCAAAAGCTACGCTAAAACTGCAAAAGATGAAAAAAGGCTTATGGATTTATGAATGTGAAGTGATTAAGGCTATAGTTCTTCAGGCAAGATTGTTTCCTGGCTGAAAAAAAATATAGAAAAATGGAGATCTCTCCAGGAGAGGAATTCAGATGAACAAAAATAGCATTTCAACATTATCTGTATTTTTTTGACAAGCAAGAAAAGGAAAGGGACAGAACCCAAAGACACTAGTCTGGGCACTGAAAGAAGCATTCTGCCTGGGCAAAATCATTTTAAATCAACAGTCCTATATGTATAGCATATTTTGATCTGTAATTGCTTCAGCATAATGTAGTACAAAGTTACTGTTGAATATGATAAAGAACACTTTAATCTAGTGAATGTGCAAAAAGCGTAAATGACTTCTTAATGGCACTTTTGTTTTGACTGACAGAGATTAATGTCAATGACAGAAAATGCTTTAATGAAAGGAACTGCTACAACGCATATGTGTACGCTTACTTCTCATATGTATGTGAATGAGACAGACATTAATAAAGAAATACAGCTGCCTGCAATATCTGGCCTTTAATCTTCCCTATTCCATTTTTAAATTCATCATGGAGTGTGGTACTTTGATAACACATTAGCACAGCTATGACATAAAAATGGCAATACCTATAAATTATTTAATTACATCTTCTAATACGAGTATTGAAGATGTCAAAAGTCTTGCAAAGATAGAAACCAATGAATAAAAAACTACCACAACTAATTAAAAATTACGTTCTCAAAGATTCCCACTCCTCAGGCTCTGCACTGTGCTTGCTTTTCAGTTTTGGATCCTTCCCACGTAACAGGAGCACTAGCAGGAAAAATTGCCGGTTTCATGTTTAGAGCAACTGCACGTAAGAATTGCATTTCACAAAAGCCCCAGGTTTTCCAGATTATAAAACTGCTTGCAGATGTGTCCCATCGATGGCAGTCCTCTCTGCCTGCACTGTGAGTGCTCTGCTGTGCCTGCTCTAGGACTACCCTTACATGGGGAGAACAGGACAGCAGGGAGAGAAGAGGACAGGCACACAAAATAGTGTGAAGACTCTGCAGGCAAATCCAAGCAGAGAAAATGCCTGAAATAATTACTTATTGTGAGCAGCACTACTTTGTGATGACAAAAAATTGATACTGGGTCACACGAGTAAGACAAGTCCTCTCCCAACGCATGGCATGTACTCTTGAGTGATTAGAAAAGCTGGGACACGATCTCACTTTCTGAAATAAATCTATCACAAACTAAAAACTATGTTTCACCTGGGAATCATACACATGGCTGCCATGCTGATTTTCAACTATCGGGAAGTCTTTTAACAGAAGCTGAGAGGAAGTTAATGATGAATTCACCCTTCAGCAGAGCACCCGAACCAAAAGGCACCTTCTGAAATCCTTGTGGGGCAGAGTATCTTGGCAGGGAAAATGCTGCCTATATGTTTTCAGCTGGAAACTGAGTACTTCTATGTCTTACTCTCATCTTAAAAAAAGATATCTACTGATTATCAAACACTTTATAGATAGTACAAAAAATGTCTGCGTGGGAAAACTACTGCATTTATCTATTCTGTCTCCCTGAATTCAGCAGATTGCTCTGGTTTTTAAGTGCAGTCCCTCTCTCATCTGCCTGAACTGATGCAATTAGTGAACTAAGACAAGTATTGCCACAAGCACAATTCATTATCATTGTTCCAGTCTGTGTTCAAATTATATTTAAAATAGCTGGCAAAGAGCATTGTTGAAAGAGTAATAAAAGATTGCTCAACATATCCATAATCTTCAAGTTTTTTCTGTATAGGAACATCACTCTTCATATAAGTATGTAAGAATTTGATTTTCTTTCATACTAGACTGCAGCCAGTACTAGACTATTATTATTGTATTATACACATGACCAAATGAGATCAACAGTAAATAATAGTGAATTAATAATGAACAAAAATACTAATTAATAGCCAATAATAATGAATTAATCATGAAAAATTTTTTTCTGTTTCAGAAAACACATTTTACTCTTGCCTGAAACAATACAAAATAAAATTAAAAAAAAAAAGTAAAAGAAAATATTTTCCTTTTTATATATTTTTAAAATGAGTCAACTGTTTTTATTTGACTAGGTCCACTGCTTTAGAAAACAACGCAGGCATTACATTTAGTACATAACTCTCTCTCACAAGAATTCAAAGGAAGACATTTTGAGTAGGTGCTTACCTACAGTGTGTCCAGCAAGACTAATAACAAGTTACACTCATTCACAGTGTATAACATAATTCTTTCCCAAGGGTCCAAGTTTTGCAACTTTTCTCATTAAAAACCCCAATCATGAGTATTTCAGCAAACAAACCTTTTCAGCAAACAAACAAAGCCTTTTTTAATTGTCCGAAATGGTAATACACTAACCATCTAAATTTTTATTTAAGCTTCTAAGCAATTATATTTTTAAAAAATTCTTACAAATGTCACTGACTTCATGAACCCAGGCTTATGACTGCTAGTCTATCTGAATAAAATAAAATCAGTGAAAAGTATTGTGTATATTGTGAATAATGTGTAACTTCAAACATTCCATCATAAATCCCAAAAGTATGTCAGGAAAGTCTTTAAGTGTTTTCTGGCCTGTGCTACAAACCAGTAACCCTTGGGTTGTCTATACAACATGGTTCTTTAAAAAACAGGTTTTAATTCTCTCTAGGAAGAGCAGATCCTTATTTGGATATTAGTCTGAACTGTGCCTTTTTTCTAAAACTGTGTAGGAACGTCTCCATGGTCGAAAGAGGAATTTAATTACTGTATAAGAGAAAACTACACTGCCAGAAGGTCCCTTTGGTACTCTGTCCTGTCCTTTCCCTGTTGCCTCACCCTGTCAATCACACCTGAGAAAACAGTACAAGGTATTTCTTGCACACATGTACAAGCCTCATGACTGATGGTTTTGAGGCAACTCTTATGAAAAGTCACAGAGGGAGAGAACACCTAATTACTGATGTCTCTGTGTTACTCTGTACTAAAAGAAGGAAGTTTCATGTTAACCAGCATCTACCCACTACAACCTGACACAGATGAGTAATGATCTTGATAAAATTTCCCAGATGAATAATCTTCTCAGTAAAAACTGCTAAACATTATCAGTTGCTGTTCAGACAGCCCAGCCATGATGAGTCAGGCTGTAGGAGCACCTGAAGCTTCAGAGAAGCCGGAAACCTGCAAGTGATTAAAGGCAGAAACCTCCAAAACATAAGAGAAATAAGGTTACCAGCTTGTTTACAAAAGTCTCCATCATTAAGGTCAGGCAGACCTTGCAGTGCTTTTTGCTCACATGCTTATATCAACATGCGAAAAAGACTCATGTCTCCCCAGTCGACACAGTCACGCCACACAGCTTCCTTGTGTGAGCACAGGTTATGTTGACAGAGGAGGGTGGCTGGCAAGCTGTATCATTTAGAGATGAGGTCTAGTTACACCAACTGTAAGCCCATTTTGTTGACATCTTGGTTTGACCTAAGGCACTCTGCTAACATCACATCTATCCCACAAAAGTGCTGTAGTATATAGATGACAATGTAATGCCATGCTGTGTACAATAGTTTCTCTGCTCTAACATAACTTCAGAAACATGTATCACAAGCATGGATTCATCTCTTTTAAACGGTTCGCTCATTTTTCTAGGATTTAACAGTCTTGATCCTTTTCTGTAAGAATTCCATTATTATATTGTACTTTACAATGTACTTTACAATGAAGGCGATGTCTGTAATTTTTATGCTGATTACATATGCAAGAAATATGTGACAAGATTTTATTACAACACTTTTCTATAGTCACAGGTTTTAGTCTAGTGTAGCATGGTCTTACAAATTATTTTCCTCTTTAGTCAGGAAAAAATTCAGTCAGCAACCAAGTTGCTTAATGTTGTTTACAACATCTTCTTAAGGTCAAAATTAACATAGGTAATAATCATTTTAAGGAGTGACACTGTGATGCATCAAGCATGAAAGAGGTCAAGACAAAGTCCACTAATAGTGTCATCTTATCCTTATAGATCTCCCAGTATTCAAAAGCATCTAGGTTTCAAGTGGCTCAGTCTCCTTCATGAATTTTTGGGATAGTTTATACATATAAATACACATCAAATGGGTTCCTTCACGGAGTGAATCAGTGCAGAAACATTCTCTGCCTTGCCCTGATAGGAGCTGGTTTTCTACTACACTGAGCTCTCAGGTAGCCCAGGGAAATCAATGCCTGAACTCAGCCACTCAGGTTTGGAGCTTAAATTTAGGTGGTATGAATATGCCCACCTCCAACAGCCTGTTTATTTTCACACAGAAGTTTGCTGAAATTACCATAGATTTGGCTTAGAGATGTGTTGGCTGAACATGATTTGCTGATTTATTCTTTAAAGCTTTCTGTTTTCCATGTGTAACATTATCCTATTGTCTTTCAGTATTCTTAAGACTACACATCTCCACTACTACATAACAAAGAACCCTGGTTAATATAACTACATTTTTTAAGTGGCTTACGAGAAGTGTGCTAGGCTGTTTACAAAGTGCTTCCCTACTGTAAGTATGTTTTAGATACTTCACTTCCTTACTTAGAAATATTTTAAATTTTCTATGCATCTGCAGACAGAAGAGGCTGAACAACACTACATCTCTTAGATTTAATTGCTGGTCCCTGAAGCAACCAACCTGTATCACTTGCATCAAAAGTGTTATGGTTGTTGAGGTTGTGCTGATCAACTAAACAAACCTTTCAGCTGTCAGATTTGACAGTGACACACATAAAACATCCTCTTTATAATGTGGAAGCACCACAAGCACATCAGGGAGCCAATATACTATGCATTCAACTTTCTTCCAAAGCAAAGCAAGCCACCAGAAATTCCAGGCATCAGATAGGGCCAATCTAAGTCACACCTAATTTTTTTCTATAGCTGCATTCCAAGGAGCAAGTAAGGGGGAATGGCCTAAATTCATGGTATTTCAAGACCTTGTAGCAAAACTGAACTAGCCTTCTCAATAGAGTTAACAGTGGTTTTGTTGTTTCCCTTACAGCGGATACATTGGTAGGTCAGGAGCTGCCATTGACAGAGTTATTTTGGGTAATTCAGTCAAGTCTCACTGCATACCAAAACAGAAAACACCAAATCTCACTCAGAAAGGGACAAAGAGGGAGGGAATTAATTAACTCTTCCTTGAGCATACAGTCATACCAAATCATAAACTGTAGGATAAAAGGCTTAGTGATAACTCTATTATGGCAACAAATTGTATGCGTTATCTAAATATAGCAGAGACATTGTAAAAAGAGGCCATCCTTCCCTGCCCTGCCCTGTTCAGTCCATTTCTACTGCACACATTTACACGCATATTTCAGCCCCTGAAGTGTTTACATATGTATGTGAGCTAGAGCCCATTCTACCAATTTAAAGCTCATAGAGTCATGCAGAACACAATTGTATTTCATGGGGAAAATTTGTGAGTTTGACATACTTGCTAGAAATACTTCTGAAACTCTGTTATACCTGTTAAAGAGGTATTATGCCCCTGTGTCAAACAGATCTGCATATTAATACATTTTTTGATATTTTTAAATGACATTGTTTTAAAACTTAAGATGTTTTAAACCGACACACTGAAAGCAAAAGCGGTTTGTACATACAACATTCTGCCACTAAGGTGTACACTGGGTGTGCTGTAGGAAACTCAAGACATAAGTCCCCTTAAATGGAGACAAATATATTTGGAAAAATGTCCAAATCTCTAATCATTAATCAGAAATGAAGGCAAGATACACAAGTAAAATCTATTTCCTTCTTTCCTAAGTCTAGTTCGTTTTTTTCATTCTGAGTTTGCTTCGATTTCTGCAAGGACATACAAAAATCACAAAACCTGACTCTCAAAATACGTGAGTCAGATGTACACCGAGGTGTTGTTTCCTTGTAACTGTCTGCCATGCCAAACCAATGCATGCTCCCACTGATGCAAGAGAGAAACATTAGAATAAATCCTGAAGTTATACAGAATTGTATCACTTGATGTATATTCAACTGAAGGCAAAGAAGAGGTGTGCTCATTATCTACGAAATTCTCATGCACTGGTCAGCATTACAGTAAAAGGTAATTATTCATTATAATGGTAGTATTAATTAATCCCTCCAATTAACCCCTGATCCCTCTGAATTAAGGTGAATAACACTGGTGCATGTGACACCAAAGGACTGATCTCAGTCTGGGAAAACTTTTCTGACCGAATTGTGAGCAACCAGGTAATTTTTTCCTGCCAGGGCAAAAATAAAAGTAAAAATCCCCCTGTAATAAAACATGAACTAGATTATTATTATTGCCACTTTTTTCCCAATATGCTTTTTCATGTTTACCTTTCTTGCATCTCGTATCATCTTCCGAACAGTTTCCTTTATGGTGTAAGGCTGTGCTCGTGGTGGATGAAAAAGCAGATCAATATTTGTTCCACCAGAAATTCCAGGCATCAGATAGGGCCAACCTAAGTCAAGATTTGGAGCTTCCACATCTGATTCAATGGGCCAGTAGGTTCCCGAGGAAGAGGTGTCATCAATGGAATGGTTAGAGGAATAAATTGTGTTTTGGGGAAGTTTGTGAACATTGTTCAAAATATAATCAATTTCCTCATCTGCTAGGAATTCTGAGCATCTCTCTTTGGAAAGAAATTCTTTGTAGGCTTCTAAACCTCCTTCAATCAGAGCATCAATAGCTATTCGGTACCACTCCTTGTAATGAGGGTCAATATAGTTGTCTGATCTGCATTCATCATGTAAGGATGATAGCAAAGATGAAGTTTCCATTTTCACGTATATTTTGTATAAAGTCTTCTAAGCTTCCATTAATGAGCTGACGAAATGTATCTGCAAAGAGAAAGTAAGTAAGAAAACAATCAGAATATTTCTAGATATCTATGATACACACACAGTTATTAACTAAAATACTTTTCTGGCAAAGTTGCTCAAGTTTTTCTAGCATCTTCCAAGAATTTAAAAACATTTTGAAAAGGCTCAGGGACTAGTATTACCAAATATTAAATATTAAAGAGATAAATATTAAATAGAAAGACAATATATTAGAGAGATAGCCAACGAGCTTTTACATAAAGTAAACTGAACACATAATTCAGTGATTTTAATAAGTTCTGATATTACAAGCTATGTCAGAGCTCATAGTACACCGAACACCTGTACCAGTAACACCAATACATACCCAATGCATGTTCCAGTACACTATCATAGGCCGTGTTCCAAAACCCCCTTTGTAACAACTGAGTACTGTTCAAACAAACACTTCAGAAACCAATTAAATTTCCTACTTTTTGATGCATTACTGTCTCTGCAACGCATCTCTTTTCTTTGGCTTCCTTGAAACCACAATCATTCAGGTACTTCTCCTTATCTATCTGTTCTCCCATGCTGATCTAATCCATTTGTTGCTCCCAAGCAGGACCAGCCTACCTCATTTCAGTGAGTTATGAGGAACTCCAGAAAGATTTATCCTCCCACATCTGGGATCAAACTCTGAATCAGCAATTTGATGTCTAGTTTCCACCCTGCTCATTCCTTCTGCCAAAAGGAGCGGCTGCTTTAATCTTAATTTTTTTTTCAAAACATTAATAACAAGCTGTTTACTGCTGATGTTTTATAAACTCATACTTTTTTTATTTCATTTAACAGGGTCTGAGAGGGTTGCTTTGTGCTGCACATTTGGGATTTAAGATATAGGGAGAACAAATAGCCAGTGTTTCTTCCTTCATGTTTCTGCAACCCTCAGTAAGTCACCAGACAACGGTGGGGAGGTGTTTCCTGACAGCAGCATCAGCATAGCCATGTAAAATAGAAAGATGGGCTTCCATCTGTCAGGGCTAGGGCATGAAGCTTAAGAAAAAGACTGCAGAAGTAGGAAGAACATGCAATGAAGGCAGAATAGCTAGAAAAACCTTGACAGCA
>NW_008239080.1:6584194-6587766 GCF_000691975.1 Corvus brachyrhynchos
CTACAAGCCTAATTAATAGTATAGAAGTATAACAGCAAATAGTCATAGGAAGTCCTGATTTCGTTTACTGGCATATAAATGTAACTTAATTCCCTCTTCCCATCAAGACCTTCCTGATATTTTTGCAAACAGTGCAATTGCTTTCCACTGTCGGGAACAGTTTAAATCTTCCCAAAAGGAAATGTAAATTAGCTGTATTAACCTAAAGGAATGACAATAAAAATCTCCATAACTACTCATACTTCAAAAACCAATTAAATGTTCAATTAAACCAAGATTTATAGGAAACTTGGGGAGTCTGAGGTTAAAAAAAAAGACCAAGAAACACAAATCCAGATCTGAAGCTGGCATCAGCATGTCATATGTAATAATTCCATTTGAATCCTGTCTCTCAGCCAAGTAGCAGGGCAGATCTTCCCAGATAGGATTGCTTTCGAGCCTGGGGGAAAGGAGTGTTCCTGGCTGCTCCAAGAGTAGCTCTTTGTGGTGAACTGGAAAGCAGAACACGAAAGGGATCTGACTGCTCTCCCCCCAGCTGAGAACTACATGTATTCCTCTGACAGCCACTCAGGGCTTTGCTCTACACTGCTCTCACTAACAGAAGTGAAATGTTATAAAACAGGAGTGATACCATTTCCCTTCTTACAGATGCAGATACAGCCTGTGGCGGAAGGTGATCGAGAACTTAGCACACAGTACAGGCAAGACAGACAAAGATTAAACTCTTAACATACTGTAAAATTAAAACAGTCACACATCAGGACTGGCCCAATCATCTGGACCAGGTTTTCAAGACATTTTAGATAAAGAATGAAGAACAACCGAGAGTACAAAATGCAGGTACTCAGCTGAGTTGTTCTGAAGAGTCTGAATGCTAATACAGGTGATTTACTGAGATTCCAATACAACCTTCTTTTAGGGCCCTCCAGGACAAGTAATTCTCTAGTCACTGTAGTAACACAGTCAGTCTTAAAAGTCAGTCTTATTATGATATTTAAGAATAAATATGATTTTACAAAGACAAGTGAAAGATATTTCTAAAATTCTTACTACTTTGGAATGGAAATACTTCTAAAATAGAATTTTTTCCACTGACTGCACATATACTGCTGAGAAAGATGTGTTTATTTCAAAAGCCTGTCTGAATTCATTTTTTCTTTTTCCCATTCTGTTCTTTGAAAATAACTTAAGGGAACAGGACTATACTTAATATGTAACATTGTGCAATATCAAATATTGAATGCTATGAATAAATAAAAGGCTAAAAATGATTGCATGTGTGTTCTGCCTCACATGCATTTCTTTTATTTGGTTTGGTTCTTTCATTTGTTTTTCACAACAGTACAGTACATTGCTTGACTTTTCATTGAATATAATGAATTAATTAATTGTGGCAGAGGTCAAATACAGCAACTTATGCTCAGACTTATCCTGAAAGTAGTGTATACATATAAGTAACCATGGAAAGGTGAGACTTCTGGTGCAGCATCTTCCAAACAAGAAGTCATTTTACAGTGAACGTCTTTGAAGTTGATGTTTGATTTACAAGTGCTGTTTACAAAAAAGCTTAAAGCAGTGCACATTAATTTAAGAAAGTAAATGTAAAATTTGCCAGCATGGAAATAAATCACAGAACACTTGAGACAAATGAAAAAATTTTAATCCTGTTTTTTGAAATTAAGGACATCAGCATGAGATACATTAATACAAAACAAAAGAGAACTCCCAAACTAAAACAATGGCTTCAGATATATTTGACACAAGCTCTAGATGTCTTGACATAGGTATTTTCCTCCTTAAAAGGTAAGAGCTACTTTGTAGAAACTGAAGCTATGAAACCGTATTACTTTGCATAAAGAGGCAGAGATTTAGACAAAACTCTTAAATAAACTTTTTGGTGTTTTCTTCAACTATGTATTGTGATTTCTGCATAATAAACTTGATTCTTCAAAGGTCCTCCTCAGGTCAACAATTATATTAGCAAGGTTGTGCAGAATGAGGCCCATCTCTGGAGGCTTAAAGATCTTTATCACACTTTATGTACATGATTACAAATTTTACCAGCACCAGGAAAGTTGTTGTTTAGCCTCTGAGAAATAACCTTAGCTGTTAATGCCAGCCCAGCATATCAGCCATCTTCTCTGTTTGAACACAGGGTTCAATCACATAAAACTTTTTTAGTAAGTGCCATTAATGGGCTTAAATTGAATTTGAACTCCAATGGAGCTGCTAAAACTGAAACTTCTGCTGAAGTACACAAATTCTGAACCCGGCATTGATGTGATCATCTTGTCCTTCTATTAACAACATGCTCAGACCTTTCTAATGCCATTGCCAGGAACCTAGCAAGAGAAGACCTTTTTTTATGAGAAAGATGTAACTGTGCCTTTATACAGAAAGATCTGGAGAGTATCCCAGACTTCACAAATGCAGCAGATGACAAATGTCCACTAAAGAAAATTATACAACATTCTACAAGGGTTCCAGGCTAGTACTAGAGACAAGGAACTTCCCTGCCATACTAATATTCACAGGATTTGAAAACTTTCCTATTCAGCAACTTTAGGGAGCAGCTCTAACCTCAGGCTCGTACAGCCAGTCCTTGGCAAGGGCCTGGTCATGGTGCTCTCCTCAGGATGTCCTTATCTCTTTTCCAATGGAAAGATGGTAACTTTGACAGTTTCTACATAAAGTTTCAACCTTGCCATGAAATTTAAACCTCGGGAACACCTTGCTGCAAGCTGTTGCGTACTCTCAGGTATTGTTTTTGGGACATCCACCTGAGCACGTCTGGCCCACAGCTCTGTCAAGGAGCCTCCCCACGGCTTAAGGGCCTGGCATGACCAACCTTTAAGAGAACAAACAGGCGTTTTATGACACCTGCCTTCCACCAACCTATTAAAGAATTGTATCAAGAATAAATAATAATTACCTTACATTAAGCAGTGACAGGCAATTATTTAATTATTAACGAAATTACATTTTCTGTGAATACAAAGGCCATCAAATCCAAGTGAAAAACAACACCGCAAGCGTTCCTGCTGCTTTCCTTCTTTTTCTGTTTTTGTTTGTTTGCTTGTTTTGTGGCGCGTTTGTTTTTTTTTGGTTTGTTTTTTTTTTTTTTAGTATATCTGTAGGTAAGGTTGAAAAAGACTTGCTTACAAAGCATAAAAGTGCATTTTCCCCATGGGCCTCACATGACAGACATACCAATACAGGATTCCCTTTTGTCTTTTTGATAACACAGCAGACAGAATACTTCCTCTCCCCCCCGCCCCTTCCTGAATATAGTAATACAAACACAGCTCACCAGAAACTAAACAAATAATTCAGTTCTGATAAAACACACATGGATTCTGCTTTCTCATCTGACTGAGATATTGTTGAAGTAATTCTACACTTAGACGTTTTTTTAAAAATTGTTCTGGAGAGCAATATTCCCACTGGAAATGAAAAAGGTGCCAGTACTGAGAAACACTCAGCTTGGCTCTTTCAAGAGACCACAGGGTCACCAGGGCCTGCCTGGACACTCAGGGACTGAGACAAAAACAGCTGAAGCCACAGAATAACAG
>NW_008239080.1:6588090-6665667 GCF_000691975.1 Corvus brachyrhynchos
GGGAGCGGGGTGTGCGTGGGAGATTAAACTCAAAAGTAAACGTTGGCTTCAAGAAAAAACAAACCCGTCAGCCTCGAGTCACGGTTTCCAGGTTAACTCCGGTGGAGCGAGTCCCGGCAAGGGAGCGATACCCGTTTGAGACCTTCAAAGTAGGATATATGGACAAGCCCTCTTTCCATAGCTAGGTGGCTTTGAGAAGCTTTTCTTCTTTTGCTCTTGATGTCTCGGGTGAGAGATAAACGTTGGCTTCAAGAAAAAACAAACCCGTCAGCCTCGAGTCACGGTTTCCAGGTTAACTCCGGTGGAGCGAGTCCCGGCAAGGGAGCGATACCCGTTTGAGACCTTCAAAGTAGGATATATGGACAAGCCCTCTTTCCATAGCTAGGTGGCTTTGAGAAGCTTTTCTTCTTTTGCTCTTGATGTCTCGGGTGAGAGAAACGGACCTGAATGTAGAGCCCCCATCCCGGCTGCAATGCATCTGGGCCTTCCTGCTTCATTCTTTCCAGCAGCAGGCTGGGCACGCCGCATGGCAATCCACGCGTTGAAACCTTGGAGAGCCCTCCCTGAAAGGCTCTTTGAAAACGCGATCATCTCTGCAGCAGGATCTTGCAACCACCAACAGATCAGCGCATCACATGTGCATAACAAGCACACTTGAGAGGGTTTTGTAATTTTAAACTTTTTATAGGCTTTATCCATATCTACTTTGTGGTCCCTAACTAAAGGCAGCTTTTTCTTCAGGTGTTTAAGACAATGCAGTGTAACCCTGGCAGTTTGTGCTTAAAGCCAGACTGGATAAGTTATTGCTGATAAAGCCTAAGTCATTTTCCTAACCTTTGCTGCCTAATAGTGTGGGATATATCCTGTTTCTGAAGTTAAGCATGGCTCTACTGTGACATCCTGATGATGGTCTCTGAGAAGAAAACAGTAAAAAAAAATGCAATATCTGCACAGCAATATTTGTATATTTATGTGTATATAGATGTATAAGTCTGGCCATCAGGGAGTGATTTTTTCCTGTGCAGTTAATTCAGGTAGTGGAATGCACAAGAGGAAATAGTTGGTGTTAATATACTCATGGACTACCCTTTACAAAGGAGCATCTGGATTAAATGATTAGACCCTTCTCACACTCAAAAAAAGAATTTCCCTGGTTTTGATGAAAAATACAGGGTGAAAACTGCTTTAAAAACAAACAAAATATTAAAAGGTACATAGAACTTTATAACTAGTATACAGCACTTTCTATCCCATGAAAATACATAGTCAGGAAGGAGAACATGTTTCTGTGGAAACTTATCCATAAGAAGGTGAGGCTATTTTTAAAAGAGCAGATCTATTTTCTAAAATTATTTATTATTTCTAAATTATTTATTATTTTCTAAAATTATTTATTATTTCTAAAATTATTTATGAAAGGGGAGGAAGGTAGATGAATGGTCACAAAACCTCTTTTGACCTTGACTGAATTGGTTGGACATTTATTACACAAAATTTACAAGCCTGTGTCTTCTAGAGAAGTTAAGTGGTTGAGTACAGGTTTAGCATAAACAGAAAACTGTAATGAGACCAGTCATAGGTTTCTAAATAAGGAAATCTGCATGAAGGAAAGGATCTAGGGTTTTTTGCTACAGTAGTATCTGTACAAGAAAAGGGTTTTTTCTCCTCCCTTACAGCGCCCTTACAGCTCCCTTACAATTTATCAATTGAAGCCCTCCAGTAGCTATACCAGACCAGACACTTCATAAAACACAGCTTGGGTAATATATTTTGGAAACTGTTAACTGTCTAAATAAAGAACATTTTTACCTAGCAGTTAGCAAACTTCTGTGCCTTGCAGCCACAGGCATCAGTGGAAGCAGACAGTATGAGCAAGCTTAATAAGCAGTAAGACAAATTCTTAAACAATAGGTATAAAACTGCATTGTAAAAGTATGAGGCAGGAGTATGTGCTTCAGTGTCCTTACTCCTAGAGTTGTGGAACTGCAGCAGTATGAGGGGAAGGGACTGCAGAAATTGGCCAGCCCTCATTGGCCTAAACGGCCTTTCCTTTTGCCATTGAAAATGTGGCATTGAGCAGCATCAGTTTAAGCATCCTATTGATTGGAATTGTTTTACTGTAATCCAACTGATTCATAAAGCCTCAAAATGACAGAAGTTCTTAGACATAGCTTGTTCATAAACTACATGGGATAGAAGGATCAACTCAGTATGTTTGATACCCCCATCTTTAGAATGATTGTCTTAAGTGACCTGGGTACTCAATAGATGATAGTGCTGATGGATGATCATCCGTGTGACTTCCATCCATTTCCAGTTCTGAGACTTTTTTTTGTATGGACAGATCATCTTGCCCTGTACAGGTCTAGCTGAATGCAAGCAGAAGATAAAAGATTATTATCACATATTCAATGACACCAGTCCAGAAGTTTATGATATGGATGATTATTAAGGAGAAATATTTATATGAATTATATTTATATGCCTACTGCCTGCTTACTAAGATTTCATTTAGATTTACTAAAGGGAACATTGATTTGGAAGCAGTGGATGTTTATACAATTCATTACACCTATGAGTTGAGCTTTTATTAGATTTTAAACAGATGAAGAAAAAATACAGTCCTGAAGATTCATACTATTTACAAATCAATGGCCATCTAAGCTAAAGCATAAGCATAGAGACTTCACACACTAATCTTAAAATTAAGGGAAATGTGTTGCTACAGATATGAATATAAAAGGAGCTGCACTGCATTTATACAAAGCTTGATGAGTAGTGATACAAAATCCACACTTTTCATAAAGTAGCAGGGAGAAAAATGAGACAGAAAACTACAAATGAATATGGAAAAGCAGGTGTCCTACTCTCAGTAGACCTTTTTCAAATTAAATAATCATAACCTACTCTATTTGGTATCATATTCTTAAATCAAGAATGCATTAATTTGGTCCTTCTAATGCTAAGAAAATATTTGGCAATGTCCAAACACTGGCTAGTTTGCCAATTACTTTCACAGCTTCTATCAAGAAATGGCCAGTAGTCAAAATACAAAGTATTAAAGCCAAGATCTTTTACTGAGAGGGTTCCTAACCCATATATTGGGGCCTGGGTATATGTGCTGTGTACTATATGGTAGGTTTTTGTTGTAGGTCAGGTCCCGTGTCAAAGGCTTGTACAAACCTACTGAAATTACTTTAGGAAGTTCAATTGTGTGAAGAGCATCCGTGTGCTTCCTTTGAGAAATTTATGGTAAGAGATGAATAAAATTATGCAAAGCATATTATTTTTGTGGCACAAGTAAATAAATAAAAATCCACCAGTCTTTATTTTCTGCCGCCAGCATGACTAGCTAAGAGAGAGGGTAAAAGAGCAGAGTGAGAGGAATGATCAAAGGTGAAGAAGAGTTGCCATCTGAGGAAGAGTCACACAGGCTGCGACTCTTCAGAATGGAATGGAGTTGGTGATTGAGGCTTCCTGGTGTGGTTCATTACATGACATGTAGCTCCAGTGTACAACAGGCCTGAATACAGAGAAGGAAACTCCTCTGATGTCAGCTTTAATATGAAGCCAATATCTCTTGCTCAGGCAGTTCCAAGACAAGAAGTTTCAAACTGATGGAGGTTGACAAAGTATTCTCTGCTCCTATTCTTTGTTCCTCTCACTTTCCTCTTTGCCACTTGTTTACATGTCATTAAAGAGCTACACAGATCTTTGTTCTGAATTCGTACAACTGTTCTTATTCCTTCAGAGCATGCTAAGTTCAATATAAAGAAGTAGAAGCACAGATTTCTACTTCCGATTAACTTCCTTCTCTATGGATCAGAGAGGTAGCTCCTCTTGGTCTTCTTACAGGCTTTAGGTATCAGTGAGTGCCATTAAACATGGTTCCACCCCTGCCCTTGGGGAAGAGAGCTGCACAACGAGCAGCAGGTTTCTCTGAGATTTTATGTCTTCTGCGATTTTAAGTGTCCTTGTTATTCAGAGTCCTCGAAATCTTTTTGCCCAGGCAGTATCCATATTTTTGTTGCAGCTTCCAAGACACATACTTCAGGATGATTCTTGTAGTTGTTTTTCATTTGCCCTTAGTTTAACATCCACCTTTGACTTACTTTGGAAATAGAACTCATTGTACTATTACTACTACAAGCAGGCAGTAATACAAATTTTGCCAGAAAAATAAAGCAAAAAGTTAAATGCATCTTATTTTTCAGTTGGTTGGAACACTTTCTTGTATCTTGCTGTCCACCGGCTCACTTTACCAGTGACCTTTCTGGGATATCTTCCTTACTGGACTTAGCCTGTTCTCCTCATCAGATCTTCCCGAGGCCTGGTGCACTGCCGGCGTTTGAATGACAAAATCTTAACCATATATTTTGCAATCCAGATTCAGGGCTTAAGGGTTTAGAGGTTAGGGATGAATGCACTTGTGTCTTCAAGTCAGACATACTTTAGGGTAATGTGAAAATGAAAATTTTATACTAATTTAGTAGAAGGTAAACCTATGGTAATTGTTTAAAGTATTTGCATTTAATATTATAGAAACTACTATGTACAAATTCACATTGTATATAAGAATCAAATTCTTAAACATAACCATACACCAGTTGGTCCAAGATTTTGAGTACGTTAAAGTCCAGTTTGCTGTTTATCCATTAGTAACGGAAAATATCTCTTACTGTTTAAGCTGTTTCTCCTCAGTACAGATTCCATGAATGTTCAGCCCCATGTAGGAAGGGAGAATAATTCCCTTATGGAATGGCAAGTTGTCTGCTGTTGATCTTAATATTTTAATGATCTGCAGATCCAGATCTTGCATTAGGCCATCACCAAAACCCCAGAACAAGTACAGCGTGTTCATAGAATCATGGAATGTTCAGGTGTTGGAATGGGCCTTAAAGATCTAGTCCAAAGCCTTCTGCCATGGGCAGGGATACCTCTCACTAGACCAGGTTGCTCAGAGCCTTGTCCAGCCTGGCCTTGGACACTGCCCTGGAAGAGGCATCCACAACCTCCCTGGGAAACCTGTTCCAGTGTCTTATGCCTTAGTAACTACAAAGTAAAAGGTTTCTTCATAATACATAACCTAGATTTCCACTCTTTCCATTTGTACCCATTACTCTTTGTTCTGTCACTACAGTTCCTGACGAAGAGTTCATCTCCAGCTTTCCTTAGACCCCTTGAGATACTGGAAGGTGGTTGTGAGGTCTCCACACAATCTTCTGCAGGCTGAACAGTCCCAACTTTCTCAGACTGTCTTTATAGGTGAGGTGCTCCAGTCCTCTTACCAACTTCATGGCCTCTTCTGGACTTGTTCCCACAGTTTCATGTCCTTTTTATGCTGGGGACACAGAATTGGTTGCAGCACTCCAAGTGCAGTCTCATGAGAGTGGAGGTGTAGAATCACCTCTCTTGCCCTGCTGGCCATGCTGCTTTGAATGCAGCCCAGGGCACAGCTGGTTTTCTGGGCTGTGAGCTCACCACTGGCTCACATTGAGTTTTCATCAGCCATCACCCCCAAGTCCTTCTCCACAGGGCTGCTCTCAATTCCTTCTCTGCCCAACCTGTAAGGGTGCCTGGGATTGCCTTGACCCAGGTGTAGGACTTCACATTTCTCTTGGTTGAACTTCATGGACTTTGCATAGGCCCATGTCTCAAGCCTCTCAAGGTCCCTCTGGATGGCATCCCCTCCCTTCATGTAGACTCTTGCTACATAGCCATAAGGATCTTCAAGTCAAAAGGAGAATTCACAGCTCCTAGGTTTCTTCTGACTGGGAAAAAAGGTGAGTCCTGCAAATAAATTCATAAAAAGAGAAAACTGAGACAGGGCTAGAAGGAACAAATCGTTGCTTGATTTGCACATTTTATTTTCAAATCTGTAACCACTTTGACAGTGGGTTGGTACTTACAAGGACCCAATTTTGGCCTAGTATTTACCTCTCTGCTTGGAGGTGAGGCTGGCAAAAGGATGAAAGGACTTTGTCTCCTTCCAATCCCAGAAGTGCCTGAAGCTAGTTTTCCTAGAGCTGGTTACTTGAAGCCTTCGATGTTACCCTGATGTTTGCTTGGGTGCTCGTGGTCCTCATGAACTTTATCCACCCAAGCCAGTCTTCTAAACTTTTTCTTATTCTAAAATTTGGGAAGGATTAAAGGTTTCACAGTGCCTTTGGGAGTTCTCTGGCTGTCAAAAGTAATACTGGCAGAAGGGGAAAATAAACCAGGGAATGGAACAGCCTATATCAAATAATGAAATCACATTGAAGTCTCAACAACAAAGGAAGTTGTTAGTGTCTATAGTACCAACATCCTAAATCTTAATGCAGCTACTAGAAATGGCAGGTTTATTCTTTCCTGGGTAGATTCACAAACTGCCAATGAAGTTACAGCCAAGGAAGTTATTATCAATGG
This sequence comes from Corvus brachyrhynchos, assembly GCF_000691975.1. Taxonomy (NCBI): domain Eukaryota; kingdom Metazoa; phylum Chordata; class Aves; order Passeriformes; family Corvidae; genus Corvus; species Corvus brachyrhynchos. The sequence goes on from NW_008239080.1 coordinate 6,594,499, forward strand.
CATAAGTAGTAAAAAAGTGCCAGAAATATTCTGTCCTCAAATACAAGGTTTTCTTAAGTGTCCACATACCTGCCCAGAAAACAAAAATGCCCTTTGATTAGGGAATGTTTATTGGCTGAATGGTACACAGCAAATGCTGGAGTACACTTATGAGTACTATGAGCTCAGCAAATGTTTTCCCATGAATTTGGTGCTTTATAATCAGTGTGAAATTGTTAATTTACATGTGCAATTAATGAAATAAACATAATTTGTTCTAAATTTATCAAGGTGTCTTGAAAATTAATGTAGTAGTGTAGTGATGACCATGATAAACTAAGAATATCTATGATTCAGATTTTTAAGAATAGATAAATCTTCCATCAAATCAGCTAATGCTGTTGTGGAAAGCAGACAAGCTTATGGTCACTGAAACTTCTCCAAACCTGGAACAGACACAGCAAACTTCAAATACAAGTACAAATTGTGAACAACTGCTCTGGGTTAAACTGGAGATGTTTCAACTACAGAAGAGGAGTAGCTATATTAGATCCATCTAATTCTACATCATGTCTTTGATAGTAACTGGTTAGAACAAAGCATTTGGGTGAGTATGTGGTCTCCCATCTTCACCTCTCAGCTCTTTCAGAGGCATATGAGAGTTGGGAATGATGGATCCCCATCATCATCACCCCCAAAGTGAGCTGAAAACCTGAACATATCTGGATTCCAGGTAGATAAAATATAGAGTCTATTGTTTCAATCTGGTTCTTGCTGTGAGGTTGTGGGAGGAAGGGGATATATTGTAATGGCACTTAGGCAGTGCTCTCTGTGACAATGAGACAACAAGACGCAAGTATCACAAGTTGCAGCAAGAGAAATTCTAATTGGGAACCGGAAAATTCTTCACTGTGGGGGTGGTTAAGCACTGGGATGTGCTTCCTGGACAGCATGGGATCCACCTCTGTGGAGATTTTCAAAACATGACTGAACAAGTCCTTGGACATCCTCATTTATATTTTCAGTTAAACTGACTTGAAGCAGAAGGTTGAACTAGATGACTTCCAGAAACCCTTTCCAGCATAATTTTTGTCTGATACTGTGATTGTGTCCTTATTTTCCTTCCAGTAACAGCTGCAGTTCTGGTAGAGGTTATTCCATCCTTAGAATGGTAAAAATTCTTACCAGAGTTTTGTGAAATGCAGTATTTCTTTATGGTTCTCTATTGTGTGTTAGATTATAATCCCCAGTCTTTAACTGGAATTACCTGATGATTATCAAAATTTTGGGTTTATAACTTTAACAGTTTTACATTATCAACACTTAAGACCACTGCAGAAATTACCTCTAGTAAATGGAGGAGGTTTGCCAATTCTTGTGAGAATCAACTGAGAAACAGCAAGAAATAATAGCTTGAGGTTATGAAATAATGTTATTTTCTGATTGTGTCTACAGATTTTATCAATAATGGAATGGCTAACTTCTCTGATACTTAAATTGGCCTTGGAGATAAAACAACAAGAGTAATGGAGACTGTTCACTCCCAACACTGGAGTCTTCAGCTAGCTGTTAATGTCCTTAAGGTCTGTCTTGAAATCCTGAAACTGATAAATACATAATATTTCTAAACACCATCTTAGGTCTATTTCTATTTCTATTAGGTCTTAGGTGTATTTCTTCTGTATGCAGTATACACAACTATCACTTATGAAACTTCAAGCAAAACAAATACTGTCAGATTTTATTGGTAATTGGTAAACTATCCGACACCAGAGAGAAGTTCTATGTCAAAGGTTTACAAACAAACAAGATGAAAAGTTTTTGTACTCTATCAATAACATTGATATGGCTGCAAGAGATCATGTTTCACTGTGAAATAATGCTTTGAGTCCTCTATGATATGTGATGGTTAATCTGAAATAATCTTAGACAAAACATACTCCTAAATTCAAATGTTTGTGTGTTCTTTCAATTCCCTTTAACTACCTGAAATGGAAAAACTGTGATGAAGATGGGTTTGAGCTGTCATCATATGTTTGCCAATTATGAGACGTCATGTGCTCACAATTCATTTTGATCAAACAAATACATTAACATCTAAGTAGCAATCTTAACCTGACTAGTAAATAAATAAGGGTAGTTCAACTCAGGGCAAAAAAAAATACATAGACTAAGGAGTAATTGAGTAAAAGTGGCTGGGTTAGGAACATGGAAATTGGCAGTTGCCCTTGCCAAGAATTAAACTTGTTTTTAAATGGAGTCATTTATACAGAAAAAAGAAAGTGTTTATAAACTAGAAAATATCTTAAGTTCAGTCATGCTGAACTATTAATATATGGCAAGCTAGAATGAGGCAGACTGTCATAAAAATGTTAGCCACCATAAAAATCTTCTCCAAATGAAGTAAATACTATCCTTTCATTTCTTTATCAAAGCCTAAGGAATTCCTGGATGAAGTAGCCAATATAATTTCAACTGTAACAAGGGGCTTTGATGACTAACATAGGATTTCAGGCTCCTGTGTTGAAAATTGCTCATCAAATAAGCTCTTCTCAACTGTTATTTAAACTGGCTCCAGAGAATCTTATTTTTCCATTTTAAAACTCTATCGTGCCTGTTGCTCTGTGCTTGTGTATACAAGAACCTTGGCCCTTATGTGCACCTTCACACCTAACTCATAAGCCTGATCAACAGCTAGCTTTGAATTCCTCCTCTCACATCCCACATGATGATCAGATCAAAAGGTTCTCAGGTACTTAAGTTCTCTGTTGGCTCTAATCCTCTCAACTACATTTCAGACATTTCAGTTTTATTTACTGTGATTTGCAGTGAAATGATAGAAAAATGCTCCCAATTTGACGTGCTTTAATCAGCTTCAGTTCAGGCTCTTAACAAACAGCACAAATCTCAACAGAGACATGAGCAGAGCTCACCAGAGGAGGCTGGTGCACAGGCTGCAGTGAGTAAGGAAGGCTTCCGGTGACCTCAGAAACGTGAAGGGCTGGTGACCTTCTACATCATGAACCAGAATGCAGCATGTCCACACCCACAGGAAGAGCAACAAATGCAAGGTTATGTCCAGTTGTTATTATGCATATCCTACTAGTAGGCAGCAATAAAAGAACAGGGGAGCTGGAAGACAAGTAAACAATAGCACTTAGATTTTGATCAATAACCTCCAAATTGGCAGTTACATTAGGCATTTAGTTCCTGTATTATTCACAGTAGAAGCAGTTTTTTCATGAAGGAGGGTTGTAATGAATCATGGTCTGAGTTTGGGAAACTACTGCCTATGTCAAAAGTAACACAGAGTGAGAGACAAAAGGATTAGTGAGAAATACCAAAACAAGTGATTGAGATGTGATAAGAATAGAAGTATTCCTTAAGGGCTAGTTTATAGGAAAATAACATAATAGCTTCCTCTGTAGTCTCACTTACCCCTTACTGAATGTGCACATACATACTGTTTTAATGTACCTTCTCAACAATGTAGTTTTCACGGACAGAATTTTGTTCTTTTCCTTGTCATCCTGCAGTTTCCTGATAAAACCTGCTCTTCCTGAAAAAAAAATTCATTCTTCTTTCTTCTGTTTTTTCATTACTATTGCAAAATGCTCCGCCATAGCCTAATAAAGTGCAAAAATAGCTCCATAGAATGTCTGTAAGTTTTGATTTTAATTAATTTCAAATTGGGCATTGCAGAAAGCCAGATACAACAAACAATGTATAATAATCAAGAATATTTATGGTAAGAAGTACCTGAGTGACTATGAGTTTGACTGAATTGTTCTTACTCCATTGCCAGGTAGAAAATAGCACAGCGGAGGTGATCATGTTTCAGCAGACATGCAGGAGTCACGCTATCCATAGAAGAAGCCTTGAGAGGTTTCTGAAAATGCCTGGCAGTAAGGGTGATCTTGGCTTTGAAAATGGAAATATGAATATAGGGAGAAAGGAGATTCATACAACATTTAATTCTATGTAGTGTAAAATTAAATTCTAGCTCAGTGTTACTATTCTTAACAGCAACTGGAAACTGTTTTGATGGTGCATTCTGGACATGTATTAACCAGGATGCTGAGAAATGCAGGTGAGTGACTGGCAACTTTGAGGAGAGCTGTCACAGTGGAACTGAGGAGATTATTCCAATGAATTTCTGGCATCACAATAAATGGAAATACAGATGAAAATACAAATAATCCATGTGGAGTTTAAAATATCCAGACAGCAAATGCAACACAAAAATGAATTATATAGCATATTTATTGAAAATGAAGGATTAAAAATAAAATTAGATGAAAGTGATGATTTATTTAATAAGAAAAAGTAATTTATGCATAGAACTAAACACATTTGTCCAGAATATGCTGATGCTCATACTTGGAAAATAGCTCTTCTTCAAGTTAAGATTAGTTATTAGGAGGAGAAATAAAGATGTTAATGCAGGAAAGGTTGTCATGAATTAAGGTCAGTATTTTTCTATATTTGGACATTTATTGTGTATTTACAGTGGACAACTTTATACTTCAGATATTGTACCGTGATTGTGTTGTAATATCTGATGTTGAATGACTTTTAGTGCTGGTAAACTTATTTAAGTGTGAATTCATATGTACTACAGTCTGCATTTAACATTCTTAAATAAAAAGTATGTTACAATCAATACTAATCTCATAGCTTATCCTTCATTATTTCCTCCATCACCCCACAAAGTTTTGGCTAAGCCTTGTCAATGGTTCATGAAACAGCAGATACAGTTCCATCTGTTCCTTTTTCTCCAGAAGGAAAGTTGTTTACTTTTTATATTGCTTGGTTTTGTAGGATTTTATAGGAATAGTTCAGGGATTTAAAAAACAAGCAAACAAATAAAGCTGACAAACAAATACCTGATATGTCTTAGCAGGAAAATTTAAGACTGAAGAGGCATGCATTGCATCTGAAATGCAAATTGCTAAACATGCAATGGTTATTATTTTCTGTCAAAAATAATTTTACACTTCCTGGAGTGACCTACAAAAAATTCCTTCTCTTGGAGACTCACTTTACCCTTAGGCAGAGAGTTGGACTTCTGTACACATAAATTCATAAGAGCATTGTCTTGAACAACGAATCACACTTACAGCTTTTTTGGTACCAGTTGGATCTTTTTTGAATGAAAGGTGTTCTTTCAATAATGTCAGAATTTTATTTTTCCATGAATTTAATTGATTCTACCTGCTTTGTGCATTATGTAATGAACTGCCAGACTTCCCGATAAGATTTCAGCAACAGTAATGAAAGCAATAAATTATTTTATCATAATAGAAAAATACTTACAAAGAAATCAGAAATACATGCAGAAAATAAAAAGGACTATCAAAATAATTTTATTGACATCATGTGAAAACCAGAACTTTCAATCTTTTGAACTATTTTATGCAATAAACTCTTATAATTAAAGTTGCCTACAGGGATAAACCATACCAAAACAGTGATTGGAAAGTGAGGTACTTTAAATGTGAGGAATGTAAAAAAAAAGGCTTCCTGTGCAAATTTCAATCTGCCTTTTTTATGTATCCACATCATCAGATAGCTTTTAATTACATGATTGTATCAGTATTGTTTCTTCACATTTGGAAATCCTGCCTTATTCAGTAAAGGGGTAGTTATTCCATATTTCTTCTTCCTCCAGTATTTGATATCAGATCTTACTCAACATCCAACAGGCAGATCCTGCATCAAATTTAAAATTATCTAATATCTTCATAGATGATTATGCTGTGCTCTTGCCATGGCATGTAAGTGCTTCATAAAATTACTTAATCTGTGGTTCCCTACAAAATTAAGTGCCACTATTATCCTCATTTTATAACTGAGAAATTGAGACACATAAAGATTAAGGTCAGAATTGTGAAAAACATTCCCTAATTTTGGTTGCTGAGCATGAGATGTTTCATGCTTCATTTTCAAAGCACATGATACTTTTATCACGCTTTTTATCTTCAAAGCACAGCGCTAAACAACTTGAAGTTGATCAACTTTAAGAACAGTATTGTAGTTGTGTCTCTGCCTGGAGAGACTGTGATTGGGTGTTTAGCAAATGGATTTATTAGCTCTATCTGAGAGATGGGGTACACTGAGTGTTGCAAATAGGCCTTGCCAGAAGAGGAAAATGGTGCTTTGCTGCAGTTTTAGGCTTTGGAAGGGACCATGCTCTGATACTTTAGGGCACACATTTGTATGGAGTGGATTATAGAGATAATAAGGAGTACCACTTGAGCTGAAATGTCCACATGATGCTATGCTTGTTTGGAAATGCAAGTACAGTTCCTGTGCTGTCAGGTAAGTGGTGTCTTTATATCAGCATGGTGACACACCTCTACTAACAAGCCCCAGTTTTCAGAGGGATGAATTAGCTCACACACAGTAACTTAATGGCAATAGTTACCTTGTTTGGGAGCCAGCTCACTTGTCTCACTCTGCAAACAGGGTAGGCTGCCCACAGAAATATATGTGCCTGCTTACCCTAATCATGACTGATGCCACTCTGTTTACCCGTTTTGTTGCAACAGAGCATTTGTATTCCTGCCTCCTAGTTTTCCATCAGTCCCAGAAATCATGCCCCTTTCTACCCTTACAGGTGCTCAGAGTCCTATCAAGGTTATCTTCTCTCAGTATGACTTAGGTCCTTTCTGTTTGGTGTTTAGCGCATCAGTAGTGAGACCAGAAACTGTGCGTAGGATAGACAAAAAATGGTCTCAGGCATTTTGCAAAGTAACTCTCTGGTATTTCAAAATCCATTTATTTCTATGAATCAAAAACAAGGCTTCTTATTCCTTATGAATGACTCTTGGAGAGCAATTTTCTTGCAACTCTAATTTTTTTTAGTGGCTATGGGTCCCAGGTCAAGCTCCTTACATACGTCCTGTGTACAGCTCCATCTTATGCAATAATCTCATCTCCTTTCTTGAGGTCTGCCCAAAATCTAGGATTTGTAGATAGATACTTGCCGGCATGTTTTAAGTGCTCAGTAGTGAAGTGTAGTCACACTAAAGAATGGGAAATCTACTAATGAAAGGGGGAAAAAAAGCCAACTTTTTAAAACTTTTTTTTTTAATTGAAGCAGTATTTTGGGAAATTCCTGCTAAGGAAATGTGCAGGTAAATGGAGAATCCTTTCTGAATAAATTAGTATGGAACTTAATGACAATGCCTATGTTTTAATGTTTTTGGGACTTTTAATGGAAACCAAAGTAACTGATCTTAAAGAAGACAATCTGTTGATAACTACTGTCCAACTAATCTTACCTTGAGACAGACATTCTTAATCATGCTAGCACATGAACAGACTCAATTATTTTAGATGTTACACCTTACTGCTGTAGAAGACACTGATACCTCTTTGCAGCTTTTAAAATTTTCCCGGAAGCAGTCTTCTCTATAGCAGATCTGTTCACAGGAAAGATTTTATTACAAGGTAAAGTGATAGCAACATATTCTGGCAACTGAAAACACCAAGAAAAAATTATCTCTTGAATTCAGGAATTGAATACAAGCTTAAGTATTTTCATTCAGTTATTAGTTTCTTTATTTCCTTTCAAGATAAGCAGTAAGAAGCCCTGCATCTTCTTACTGTGGTACTTTAAAAAAATGGTTTATCACTTTCAGGTGTTACTAGTTTTACTTTCCTTTATTTCCCTTACATTTCTTTTGCTTAGAATTCTGTACTAGTAGCTGTATTAAATCTGTGTCTGTCATTCTTACATCTTGCCATTCCGTATGTTTATTTTACATCTTTAAAGGTCTTTTAGATGGATAAATGTGCATTTTGTGACTTTTTTCCATATTTTTATTTCACTCACACTTCCCATTAAATTTTGTAGATATTTAGCATGTTTATCAATGACTTAAACTTTCTTGCAATTTCTTATTCTTTCTATCTTTGTAACATAGCATTGTGTTCCTGCATAAAATAATCCTAGTTTTATTTGTTTCTTCTCCAAATAATTTGACTAAATGGTGCTTTTGACAGCTTACCAGGACAGGGGCTATATTGAAACATACCACCTCAGGAAAAGCAGGATGAAGGACTTTGCTGCCTTCTTTCAAGGATGGTTCTTTTTAATAAAAGGGAATGTCATACTACATATTAGACACATAATAACAAGTCTATTTCTTGTACCCTATTTAAAACACCAGAATAATTTTGTGCGATTGGTGACTGTTGAATCTTTTGCAGGCAACAGATGCTTTGCCATGGTCAGAAACATTAATTGTGTCCAGGTTGTTGACGTATAGGACATGCTGGAACTTGGAGTTCATTTCTGGAATATGAGGCTGTTGGAACTTAACATTGACATATTCTTACTCATTTTGCCAAAGAAGAGTAATTTGTAAACAAGATAGAACTTGGAAAAATATTTAGAGCTACTGGAGCCACCCCTGTGCAGTGGATTGTCCTGGAGATCTGGGCTGATTATCACAATCCAAGCCTTTTAACAGGGCTTTAGTAAAAATGATGAAGATTTAATTTCTGTGTGAATTTCTTTCTTTGTCAGCTGCTTTAAATTCCTGCACTTGGGTCTGGTCTCTGAGATATACTGTGGCGCAGGTTTTTGTAGTTAAAATAAGACTGTACAGGTCTATAGCTGTACAATACCATTACATTCTTAATATGTTGACAGAAAGCTTATTTTACCTCCAACTGCCAAGCACAGGCTTGTTGAAACATTTTGTATTGCCAGCAGGTTTGGTCATTCAGCACCAGTGTCAAGCTTTCTGCTTGGCTGCTTCTAATAACATAATTCATTAACAGCAATTGATGATCTCCATCAGTGAGTAAACTGAGCCTGTATGTTAGTGTCAGCAGATAACCAGCTGGTACTATATTCAGCCACAGACTTTGCCCATTATCCATATAGCCTTTGTCCTATTGTGAAATGAACACTTTGGGAATTCAGGAGTTTTGGAAAATGGTTCAAAATCTCAGTGCACATTAAAAAGAAACTTGTATTTTATCCCACTTTGGGCAGATACTTTGATTTACACCAGTACTGGTAAAAGCTGAAATAGGGCTGCAATAAAAAGGAACTTCAAATATTATATGAATGTTTTACATTATTCAAAGATTTTTTTCTGGTGGTTTTGCAGTGCTGAAGTGCTGCTATTTTTTGTTTTGAAAATATAAAATTTTGATATCTTTTTTGTTTTCTCAGTTCTTACAAGGTCCCAAGGATATAAAGACATTACCTGCCTAAGCAAGGTGAACATTCCCGTTAACTTCAAATTAAATCAAGGCAAATAAGAGCTGGTTTTAAGTGCAGAGATTTGTGAAACTTTGCTTTAGTTGACTATGATGATATAGAAATGAAAAGACACTAGTATTTGATAAATAGACCCCATGGTGTATGGAATTTAATTCACCATAAGTTATCATTTGTCTCCCTGTAGCTGGTATCAAATCGGTGCACCATGTCTTGTGGCTGCCTGCCCATTCATCCTCTGCAGTGTGATTGTGTACCCCTGTGTGACCCAGGACGAGTCTGTCTAGTTCAGGGATGTGGTCATGCATGGCTGAGATTAGGAATGGTGAAATCAAAGCCTTGGCTTGTGCTCTCTTGTGTAAATACTGAGTAGCCTTAAATTCCATTTTGCCCAACATTGCAAACTAAGAAACAAGCTTAATTTGAGATGGAAGAAACAGCTCTAAATTGGCAGTCTGTTTAAGCTCAAGGATATTAATCAAAGCATAAAGTATTTGAAGGGCAAATTGTCCAAAGGCTGTTAGATGTCTTTGGGAGTTTAGAACTATTTTTATAAATGGTGGTAAAAGTGATAAGAAGTGCTCTTTGCTGACCCTTTGATGGGATGTGAAAAGACATATTGTTTTAGATATAATAGATGAGTGAGATTTCATATATCTACAAAGGTAAATCTGTGACTGCTTCAATGACAGAGTGAGGCTAAAAGACTTTTAGTTTTAAATTGTCAGTAACGCACTTGGCCTTCACTGCTTGTATTAGGCTGAAATTGTGTTTGGATGTTACTAATCCATTAAGAAATAAGTTTAATTTGCAAGTGACATTTGTATGAGTAAAGAACAGGGAATTAATACTTCTGGCAGACAGTGTTTCCCAGTTGACATTGCTGTTTGATGGAATTATGTAAAGCTGGCAAAGACAACACTTGGCGTAGCTTTTCTCTGAAATCAGAAAACAACTAGCTACCATTTTTCTTGGGCTCTGAAATGACCATCCGTGCTTTCTATGTTTGTGCTTTCAGTAGTATGAAATAAGCCAGAAGAAAAATCTCTATTAAATGTTTCTAGACAAAGAATGAAATTCCCTACAAATCCATATTTTTAATATTACAGGTCAAGGAGGAAGGTAGATGCTCATCAAAGTCATAGACATAGATGGCTGACTGTAATAAGGTCCCTATAAACTATGATTGCAAAAGACTGGCAATGTAAATGGAATATTTTTATTTGAAGTTGTGTAATTTAATCCACTGATCAAACTAAAATAATAAATTATTTGGAATACTAGCTGAGATCTATTGAACACTAATAATCTCAGCATCAATGTCAGATCAATCTCATTGCAGTTAGGTCATATAATATAAATGACTGGTTTGGTTTGGTTTTCAGTATGCAGGGATTTGCAACTTCAGTCTAACATCTATGGAATGGCCTAATTCTTCCTCTGCTTCTTTTTTTTTTTTTTTGATGAACCTTAACTGCTCTTTGACAGGCTGCAGTCTCAGGAGTGCCTGTCACTGTTGCACTGAGATCACCAAGCTCATGGGTGAGTTAGTCCCCGAATCATTTGTACTTCCTCCAGAGGTGGACCTGACATGCACCCTCTGAAGGCTGGCTGCAGACTCAAAAGCCCTATCTAAGCTAGTTTTAAATGGATGAGATGGGGATTGGCACTCAGGTCCTCACAGTGCAGTGCAGCAGAGTGAAGCAGTGTGTGTTTGTTGATTTCTAAACTATTTGTTCAGCTTTCCTGGTGGATTTTGCAGCCTTGCTCAGGTATGTTGGCACCATCTGCAGTCACAGAAAAACCAACAGTGTAAATATATTCCCAACCTGAAATTCTGTCCTGCAGCCACTAATGCCAGGTAGGCAACAGGGTAATAATTCATGTACAAACAACTGGAGGTTTAACTTCGGTAACTTCAGTTGAATACTAACAATTTCATAGTAGTGAACAAGGGCTTCCAGGACATATTACACTTTTTATGAGACATTGTATAAGTCACTCCAATCAGGAAAATTCAACTTATATAGAAACATTAGAATATTTTAGAGCAGCCCTATAGTCAAACATAGACAGTAATAAAGATTTAAAATGCCTTCACTGATGTGTTGAAGACCTTGCTGCCTCCAAAAACACAGAAATCCTCATCTTAAAAAATACCAAAAGTTTGGAGTAAAGTTAAGCACACTGATAATAGAATTAAGCTGAAAATTACTAAATTGAAATTACAGTCTTTTGACTGAGATATAATTTCATTTATTTTAATAGTTTTTCTAACAGTAACTTGGCAAATGTCTACTTTTATAACAATTGTTCTGTATTTGAAAGAGGAAACATGACATTCTCATATATTATTAAAATAGAACCTGGGTTAAATGGAAATTGCATACCAAGTAAACAAATATTATCTTTCAAGTTCTTTTATTTTAAATCCTCTGTATTCACAAATTTTCCCGTCAATTGTATTATATAGGCCTTCTTCATATACCTATAACTGCCCTTAAAATCTAAAAGCCATAAGGTTCAACTAAAAATTAACCTGAGAATTGCAGAACTGTACAGTAGTTAAAATAAATAGACCCGGACTCTGTGATACCAATAAGCCTAATTGAACTCTTGGTTCATAAACAGGGGTACAAAAACAGTCAAAACCACTGAATTCTGACAGTAGGTGACCCCTACTGAAATCACAGGTCTTATGATGTTGCTACATTAGCAAGAACATTTTAACAGCATGTTAAAGTGAACACTGTTTTGCTATGGACAGCATAATTTTATTTATAAGCCTTTTATGCAGCTTTTAATCCACATGCTGCTCCAGATACTAACCCAATGACATGACACTACTTGAGCAAGATGATGCAATGCTAGTCAAATCTTCTGGCAGAGCACAGAGAAGAGATGGGTAATAAGAGATGGTAAAACACTACTTAAAAGAAACCTATAAATTTCTGTTCTCAGGCATTTACATGAAACCTGTTGAACATGCAGGATGACAGAGCAGGCTGCAGTGCCCATGGTTTATAGATGTATTTGCCATTTTTAGTACTGTAGCCACTATCGCTGAAAAGATACCACAAAACCTTCAAGAAATTATTTCCTCAAAGAAGAGTAACTGTCTGAATCTGAAATTGTCCTCATTTTTTAACTTTTATTAATGCAATTTTTAGAAATGTTAGAATGAAATCACTGCCTTCCTATCTTCTAGAACCAAACTCTTCACTGTTGTCAGTCATTAGACCAATTTTGCAATTTCTGGAAGAGATATCTCATGGTTCTGCATCTTTAACTTGCTTGGAGATGGAGTTATCTGCCACATATCTTTTCCTGATCTCCAAATAGATATTATGGACATATTCAAACCTTCCAAACAAGCAGTGAGGCTGTCCAATGGAACCAGTATCTGACACAGGTTAAAATAAGAGCCCTTTTGCTCCTGGAGTAATTCCTCCCAATGTCTACTGCCTCAATTCTTATTCAGGCCAGTTAAACAGAATTTAGCCACCATCACTTCTAAGCCTGCCAAACTGCAACAAATCTGGGATAGGAGAGAGAATGAGGATGTGATATTATCTCCCTTGCTGCTGGTGTTGTGGTAATTGAGCCGATGCACATAATGAAGGGAAGTAGCGGCTTGACAGTACTTGTAATCAGTGTGATAGACAGCCCACTACAATTGCTAGAAAAGTTCTAAAGCTGGGGAAGATACAGCAACAGTATAGAATACCAACACCTTCAACATGCTTCTTTTCAGTGCATGAAAGGCATACACCAGACTGATCCCATTTTAAGCCCTCCCTGTAGCAAAATGTCTGGAAATGAGCCAAGGGTCCGAAGGGCTGGAACAACTAACAATCTACCCTCACCTTACCTGTGCAAACTCATCCAGCAGGATAATTTTATTTGGTAGTGAGTCAGCAGGACAGTGACATTGAGGATAGTGCTGTATTTGTATGTCTTGGAGAGAAGTGCAAACCCAGGTCAAGTGTGAGAGGATTTATTAGATTAATTATACACTGTACATATTGATCAAGACCCATGAAATATGTCAGAGTGTGAGAAGCTGACCATCTCTATTTACACTTTATTTTCCTTTTTTTGGGAGCCACAAAATACGTATTTTAAATGAGGCAGGAGTCTTTTGGGAGGGATATTACCTTTTCATGCAATCTCATTCTCTATTAGATTGCATGGATACAGTAGATCAGGAAAAATTTTTGCAGTGCAAGATCACCCTGCTGCAAAGAACACATGCACTAACAGTACAAATGGAGCTCTTGGAGTTGTAAGCATCTGATTAAATGCTCCTAGGATTAAAATGTGTAGGTGCTTAGTTGTGGCTATCACACCCCCTTTCAACCATTATATCTACACATATGTGTCTTTGCTTAGATGGCTGTGTACACCCACGTGAATGTGTGCTTGTGTTAACATTCACCACACTCATTTATGTAAGCTTTCAAGTACCTTTTTAGATTTTACTGCATATCCATGCAGCCAGAATGGTGAATTCTTGCTCAAGGTTTCTGCTTCTAGCAGTTGACTTTCCCCACACTTGGGTCCTGTCACTGGTCACCAGAGAGAAGAGCTCAGTGCCTGCCCCTCTGTTTCCCCTCATGAGGAAGTGTATGTGTTGACCCTGGCTGGACACCAAAGCCTCTCTGTCACTCCCCTCTGCAGCTAGAAAGGGGAGAGAAAATATAATGAAGGGTTCATGATTTGATATAAGGATTGGGACCAAATACTGTCCCAAACACTCACCAAAATACTGTCAGGAGCAAAACAGGCTCAAATTAGAGATACAAATTGAATTTATTACTAACAAAATCAGACCAAGATAATGAGAAGTAAAATAAGACCTTAACCTTGCCCCACCCTTCCCTTCTTCCCAGCTCGACCTCCTCCTCCATCAGCACAGTGAGGCAGGGAATGGGGGTTATGGTCAGTTCATCACAAGTTGTTTCTGCCGCTGCTCAGGGAGAGGAGTCCTTCCCTGACTCCAGTGTGAGGTCCCTCCCACAGGTGATAGACTCTCCAATGTGAGTCCATCCCGCAGGCAATAGTCCCCCCAAAACTGCTGCAGCATGGGTCACTTCCATAGGGTGCGGTCCTTCAAGGACAGGCTGCTCCAGCGTGAGCTCCTCTCTCCATGGGCTTACCACAGGGTCACAGCCTCCTCTCAGGCATCCACCCAATACAGGAAGCTAATACTATGAGGTCTCTCCTCAGTCTCCAAGTCCATTGTTGTGATTCATTACCTGCTGGTATCCTGCCACCAGCTGACCCCCAGAGCAAGATGGGTTTGACTACTAAACCAAAAAGAAAACTCTTACCCAAACATTAATATCTGCAGCCCTGAGTATACATGAAAGCAGTGCCTCTCAAACACCACTCTCTGACTTTATCTCTGCAGTTCTCTAACCACCCAAAGACCTCACAGGATGACACTTACATGTGCTGTGTCATGCTGTGTACCAGCAGTGCACTCCTATATTTTTTGATGACAGCTAGGTTCTTAGTAACAGCACTAGACTGGAAATAAAGTGGGAAGTGCACACATTAGAGGTGTAAACCTGTAGTTATTTACACACCAAGCTTCAGGACAGCATATAGGCCTACTAATAATCAATGTGATGTCTCCTGTTAGTAAGTTCAGTGTGTATATAAATTGCTGCTCAGCTGAGGGTTGTATCTGATTTAGACTGAAAGTTAATTTGATGTGGATTTTATATGCCTTTATATTAGTGAAATGGAGTGCATATCTACGGGACTATCAGGTAGTGTAAGTGATCTGTGTGTGAAAAGAAGGTGTGGATAAGTTTTGTACACATCAGGGTGTGTTTTTAATTTTATAAGTGTCTGAGTAGAATTTTGCATATCTCATCACCTCGCCCCTGCTTTTATCTTTCTTCTCTTGTTTTTTTGTTCTTCCCAATCCTTTAATTTTCCTGCTGCTTTTATCTGCTTTGCTTCCTTCCTTCTATCCTGCTAGACATCTTTTCTGCTTTCATCTATGAGGTCCTCTTCTCTCTCACTCTGCTGTCCTCAAACATATATCTCCAAACTAACTCTCTTCTTTCTAATCCACAGTACTAATCTCACACCTTTACTTAGTTTGGCCTTTAATCCTATGTTTTCACATGCTGCAATAGAGCTGTAGGTTCTTTGAGACAAGGAAAACATGTTACATGTTAGTGCAGTACTGCTCACAATCCGCTACAAATACTTTGGAAAAACTGCAACAAAGTGCAAATTGATTCTGCACTTTTTATTTTTGGTATTTTAATCTTGTACTTGTCTGTTCTGTTTCTTAAGATCATGTGCTCTGAACTCGTATAGTTATTTTTAAAACCAACTGTTACTCAAGAAACTACTCAGATGTTAGTAGATGAGGAAGACAGCTCATTTTTGTTTCTGTCAGAAATACTGTATTTCTGTTAAAAAAATTATGAGCTTGCTTCTTCATGAAATCATCTCTAATGGCTCTGCTCAGAGAGAAAAAAATGGGTGTGCCTATCACAAGCAGAGTCTGTAAGTCTCACCTGTGGGAAGTAATCAAAGACAGTTTATCCAAACTTTTGTGGTTAGAGTGCTTTGTATGGCAGAAGTGACACAAAACATGTTTGGAAAACTAATCTTTTCTTCATGTTGATTTGTCAGCCTCTGTGATACAATCATCTTAAAAATGTTATAATAAGTGAACATCCAGAGCTACTTTTGACTTTGTAAATCCTTTTTAATATGCTCAGGTACTTGACAAGGAAATCAGTTGGCATAATTTAGCAAAATTCAGATAGGTTATGCCTATCAAGTTTAATATTAGTCAGAAATTACTGCAACTAATCTTCTGACTACTTCTGAAAACTACAATCAAAGCTACATGTATGATTTACAGTGTTAACTTAGATACTTTATATCCATCTCAGTTTAGAAACAGAGGAGAAATAGAAAGTTACAAAAGTCCTCCAGTAGTCTACATATTTACTTATATGAAGAACATGTAAAATGCTTTATACAGGACAATATTACAAGTTATGATCAATAATAGCTCTCTTCTTCAAGAAAATAAATTAAAATAAAATCCTGATATTTACTGTAGACCTATTTGAAAGACTTCAGTTGAATTTTGAAGATAGTTTTCTCAAAAAACCAGTATTACCTGCATGAATGTCAATATTTCCATGTTTTACTCAGACCATGAAAATATCTTCAGATCTCAGCAGCTGAAATCTGATTTCTCTTACCTCCCCCTTCCTTCACAACTGGGACTTTAATATTTCAGCAGAAGCAAATTCTTGAAAAAAATTTCCAACAACAATGTCTTTCCTATTTTTTTAAACTTCTTAAAACATTATTATTTCTACTTGGCTGTGGTGAACAGAAATAACAAAAAGGAAGAATGTCAGGAAAATCATTTTATTACGCAGGCAGGTGACAATATCTTTGGACATAATTGCTGTCAGTTCAATCTGATCTTGAATTTTTTTTCCTGAACAGACATCCCTCTGCCATCAGACTCAGGTGGAAATAGAAACTTCCTTATCTTCTGTGCCCATGTGAAAATAAAGCTAAATTCTCCTACTTTCTAATAGATGATCTCTTTGACAGATGATACGTCCTTTTCTGGGAAACACTGCAGTGGCACTAAGCCTATATAAGCTTTTAGACTACAGCAGCAGCCACAGGCTGGGGTTGAATATTCTGCCCAGCCTCTGTTACTCACACAGTAGGAAATTGCACCATAGTTCAGCTACCTCTCAACCCCCAGGTTTGAATGTGGAATTCATATCGGCTTTCTCACTTCTAGCCTCAAGTAGGAAGTCTTCAGAGACCACAGAAATCCTTAAAATGGCTGAAGAGTCCTCATCATTGGAGGAAAGCCCTAGGCACTTGGTGTATTTGAGGTAGGAATGCAAATGCAAAACAACCCAAGCACGAGGAAAAAACGTTCCAACTTGCCATGTGTTCTAATGTAGGCTGCCACAAAGCTTTGGGCTGGCTCTAATACTTTAATGAGAGCTCACCTTGCATTTGTGCTATTTATACAGTATCATTATATTCATTTAAGACAATTTAATGTAAATAATGCTGTTTTCTTAGAATGCATAGGACGAATGTGAAATTGTCTCTATTTCAGAGAAAGAAAAACAATTGTGAAGAATCTGCATGACACAAAGAGATTTATTTGCTGCCAGCCATCAGCTAGTGCTGAAAGAACAGACTTCTGCTAAAGATGAGAACTGCGAAGTGGTGCATTTGTTCTGGCTGCTGTTGGCCATTCATCTGAGGTTGTCTGATTCTGAGTCTGATTCATACACCTCTATCCTGCCCTTCCAAACAGCCACTTGTAGAGGGCTGAGATTTATTAGGGAAGATTACACTTGTCACTTGTACAGTGTCCTTAAGGATAAGACGTCATCTAAAGACAGTGGAACATAAGGACAGTCAAAGTTACTACTTTCAATCCCTTTGCCACTTTCTACCTGATTCTTGAAGCCCCATATGGGTCCAGTTCAAACATGGTGTGGAAATGCACGTGCAGCTGAGTTTCCTAGGCATTTAGCAACAGCAGTTGTGGATACAAAAATGCTGCTAGCAAGGATTTTCTTGCTATTTTCTAAGCCCGTGAGAGACTTTTCTCTCTCACAGAAGATAGTAGCAGAGTTCTATAAACAATGAAACACCTGCAACCTTGAGAAGCCTTGTTTATAGTACAGGAGAAAAATATTTTGACAATGGATGTTTTAGGATTTTAGCCAATCACCCCCAAGGGGTGGCTGATCCCTTGTCCAATTAGACTATGAAGAAAAAAGTCTATAAAAGAGTTTGTAAAATAATTAAATAAATCAATCTTGTTGCACGATTCCTGCCTGCTGGATCTTCTTTCCTCCTCCCTACAGCTCTGGGACATGGTAATATTTTATGGCATTAATAAGCAGTAACCATTTTCTAAATACTTTTTTTTTGTGATAAATATATGGCTTTCTTGGAGTGATATGAGCAATCAATTCTTAGCAGCCATTGTAGGTTTGAGAAAGAAACACCTTCTCCGTATCAGCAACGGGGTCTTCAGAGGCTTGGGTTGGTAAGTTCTGTTCTTACTTGCAGTCTCAGAATGAGCAATAGATTTTGTTGATGCCTAAAATTAGATTGAAGTAGCCCAAATTAGTGTCAAAGAATATGCAAATGGAAATAAATTACCAGGTCATCTTGTCACCTTCCAGGTAAGTAGTTTTATCAGTAAAAACTCCTCACAAGTAGTTTTATCAGTAAAACTATCATGGCCAATTTTAAATGTGCTAAGAAACATAGTTTTCCTTCTCCTCCATAATCTTCTTCCATATATACTTTTGTTGGGATTCTTCTGGCAAAATGTCTAAATTTCCTTTTCCACCATTTTTCCCCATTTTTCTGATAAAAGTTTAATATGCTTCTCCATTTTACTTTCGCAGTTCATCTGTGGACAGTGAGGCTGATGCACCTGGCCTACATCTCCCAAGTGGCTCATGCAGATTGGAACTGGAGCACAGCATTTTGTGAAGGAGGCCAGAGAGACATTTTCACGTAGTAACTGTGTAAGGATACAGCTGCTTGGTTGAGGTGCAGCATCTATTTGCCCTCAGTGCTGTCAGCACATCAGCAGGGAAACAGGAAGCAAGAGTTTAGGAGACATGGTCTCTTGGCAAATCTAATACCATACTGATAATGTGTTATTTGTTTATAACTTCTGAGTGCTTTCAGCCCGTTATGTTCTTTACTCTTCTTTATAACATCTCAGTAAAAACAAATCTCTTCCCATTTCTTTGAACCATTTCTTGCTAAGGAATCTCTTTTTTCAAAGGGGTGTGAACTTCAGTGGGTGTAACACTACAGTTGTAATCTCCATTGCAAACACAATTACTATACTTCACTGCTGCAGGCACCATTCTCTGACACCTCCAGGCTCCAGGAAGCTCAGCTGATTCTAACAGGACTGTTCAGATGACCAGTGCACATCCATATGTGCAGACTTCAACTGCTTTACATTTACAAATTTTACACGTCCTCTGCAGCATAGCTGACTGTTTATACAGAATGAAATGCTGCAAGGGCCTGTAAGTTCTAATGTAAGTATGGTTCACTCTGAAGTCTTTATGTTTCTCTGGGATAAAAAATATCACTTTTTTTTTAATCTAAGGAACTACAGATATACTGCTGCTTTGCACAAAATCACAACAGGTATCTAAATAACAAAGGGGAAATTATTTTTTTCTTCCTTTTTGTCTCTGTTTCATCATTCACCTTTGCTTTATCTTTCCACACTCATTTCCCAAGGGGATTTCCCATTCTATCAATGTGTCTGGTGAAGTTTCTGTGACATGTGTGACAACAGGAAAGAGAATTTGCTTTGATGCACACCTCATGGCCTTGATAAAGACCTCCAGTATAGCATATGGCTATCATTAGTACTTAATAAAAACCTACCTTGACACAGAACTCTCCAAAAAATTGTATAAACAGACACAAATAGCTTATACCCTATACCGGTTTGGCCAAATTTAGAAATATATCCTCTGAGAGAAGGCAGGTCACAAACCACCCCTCCCCCACCAGGTTCGGGGGAAAAAAAAACTTTTTCCTTGAAGGAAAGTGAAAGAGATAAAAACTATTTATTTAACAAGCACATGGGGAAAGGATAATAATGCTAAATAATAAAAATCTCTTGCTGTGGAGAAAAAACCTGGGAAAATGTTAGAGTCCTCCCCTTGGTCTCCCTCCTCCTCTGAGCTGGGACTTGGCCCAGGGCCAGGCCCTCTGTGCTCAGTGGAAAGTCCTCCTGATGTGTTCTGATATTGAAGCAGTCCAGCAGAAAAAGGGAAAAAAATCCGAAATTCCCGGGAAAAAAAAGTTCAACTCTCTGGAGGAAAAAAACCTGAAAAATGGCTGAACAAGCAAGCAGGGTGCTTTCTCCGCTCCCGCTCTCTCAGCAGCAGAACGCAGAAGCCCAAAAAAAAAATGCAGAGAACAAGTGTGTGTTTTCTCTGTCTGTGTCCTTGAGGGTTTTTTTTCTTCTCTCTCCACTCAGGCTCAAGTTTAAAAGCATAGAAAGGTATATATACTAATTTCTGGGCATAGTGCAGCAATAGGGAATACAACATCAAGTCACCCCAAGACATACCCCAATACATCCAAGGCCAAAATCTGGTTCAAGTCATTCAAAAACCTAAGACTGTAAGACTTTGTGTATGCTGATCAAACTAATGATTTCTGAGCATCCCTCTGCACAGTCTTATGTCCATGGGTACATAGCTAACCCTTCCAAGATTACTTCAGTGAACATGAATCAAAAGCTGTAAGGTATCAATGCTCCTTTTAATCCTTATCAGGAATGGAAATCTCTCTAAGACCAGTGAAATTGGAACTTTCCTGCTGTTCTTACAAGGTTTTGGTATCTAGAAATTGTACCCTGTTCCCTGCTATGTAGGGCTTGTGTCCCACAGATTGAAATTACACTGTTCACCTCTATGTGTTGTTCTGATACATGGCAAGTTGAATTGAGTGCTTAAAAAACCATGTGTAGAGACATGGCCACACAGCTTAGGCATGGACTTGGCCACTTAATACTGTTGGATTTCGGTGGTTTGGATTATAGATATCTAAAAAAATCTATCCCTTATTAATTGATAAAGACTTGTTTAGGATCTGTTTTATTTCTAATTGCAGAATATTTAGTTACCAATAGGAAAATGTTAAGCTGCACAGTTGCAGGTGGTTTTATTGCCAAGTGCAAAGTTTGATGTGTTCAATTATACTACGACGACACCTGACACATTCCAAAATTCCAGGCAATGCTGGCAGGAAGGCAGGCAAACAGAGTGGTAGGTTGTCACACTACAGAGAAACACAGAAGAGTTTTGATTATCATAGCTGTTTTTATATCAGCACCCAATCACTCCCTGGATAACCACAGTGTTCTAAGGTTGAAAGAGACACAGATAAAGGGGATGACAAGGAATAGAAACAATACTAAGAACAACATCTTCAAGCAAGCATATATATTTTGACAACCAGGGCCAATAAAAGTGTCAGATTTAGCAGGTCTTTATTGGTGTAAAACATCAAAATATGTTTAAGTGTCACACAGTTTTATTTAAAGACCCTTTGCTATTTTTCTTCTCTTTGACTGCTCAGAAGAAATATCAACATTTAAGCATCCTGTGCTTGTCAGTGAGTGGGGTGGAATGCAGATAAAAATCCATGGTGTTTTAGCTTTCAGGTTCAGCATTTGCCATTCTGGATCAAGGAACATGAGCTATATCTGTCGGCAGAGGTGTATGCTGTGGTACTCTGCCAGTCACATCAGGGGCAGTATAGAGGCTGGTTATCATGGGGCTTCTCTATGAACTGTGCTGCTGGCTCTTTATCTGCATCTTCTGGGATATAGAGACTGTGGACCAGTGCTTCCTCAACAGCTTCACATAGCCCCAGCGTAAGGTGACAGTAGTGGTATATTTGCCCTTAGGTACTACAGAGAATGTGCCATGTCCTTGCTTTGGGATTCAGAGCATCCTCTTAATCATTCGCGTTTAGATGAATTTGTCATTATACTATCTTACACGTAAGGAAAGGAGTTAAATTTAGTCATATTTCAAGCTGCTGTCTTCTTGCAATTGGAAAACAAGCAGACAAACCGGTTTACAAATTTATCTGCAGGCTTTGAATTGACATTGGAATTTTTGGGAAAGGGACAGAAAAACAGGAATTAATCTGTATGCAAATGTCAGGTTGATTCTGAGTTGAATCACTTGAAATAATAACAATTTTAAGACTCATTCTTTTCATTTTTAGATTCCTAAAGTTTACAATCCCCTATAACTAATTAAAGCATTTTGGAAGCAAGTTACTTTTAAATCTGTGCTTAGTCAAAATTATGTATTCTTCACTGTTTTTTTCACTTAGCTGACTGAACAGCAGCAAAAGCAGATAGATGTAAGCATTGGAGTAAGATCAGACGAGATAAAGGTTTAAGAAGTAAAGTGTGCAATGGCCTGATGCAAGAAATACATAGGAGCTACTAGTGAAGAGACAGAAGCCCTGGCTTAGAAGCAGCCTTGTGTGTCAGTCACTGCTATTGTGAATTAATCCCTCTTTATACCAGTGCTAATAGCTTTCTGGAACACCCAGAAAAATAAAAAAGAATGAGAGGTAATTATGTGAAGATGTTGAGTTTCTCATTTAAGGTATTGTGTCTCAGTTTACATATAAATGTATTCAGAATCAACAGTTTCTGGTCAGTCATTTCCAGAACTGCATAGGGTTACACAGGGCTACATTGGTTGAAAGTCATGCAGTTACCCTGAGCAGATGTGTGAGAAGATACATTCTAAATTCTAGATTTAGTGGTGAGCCACTCTTTTCAGTGTGGCTTGTAGGAAAGGGTTTCATGTGTCACAAAAGAACATGGAAGTACAGTTTATGGATTGTCTGTGTCAGAATCTCCAACTAGCAGATTTGAACAAGGAGAGTTCACCATTGCTTATTCATGGCATTGTGGGCAATATCTCTGAAGAGGACTGCAACAGTGGGTTTTTGGGGCTAGAAGCCTGAGCAATATGAAATTAATATTGACAGAAATGCACAAATTCAAACCCTTTTGTGCCAGCTACAGAAATTTGAAGGGATTTTCTCTGAAAACAGATCTCAGAGTTAGAAGCAGCTTTGGACTGCATGAAAATCAAACATATTTCTGTCAAAAAAAAAAAAAAATCCATGTTACCCTTGAATTGCCAGTTCATACTATACATAAGGTTCTTGCCATCCCTTTGTACGTGTTATACGTGTTGCTCAATTAAAAAAAAGTGACAACAACAAAATTATTAGAAATGGTGTGTCCTCAAAAACAATGCCAACATAGTTGAGCATTTAAAGAAATAGATATTACCAATACTGCACCCACAATTATGTGATGCAATCCCTGGTATATTTTGTAACTGGATCTTACTGAACTCTGCAAACACAGTCACTAAGCTTGTGTTTTTACTGTGGTTTCAACAGTGTTGTTTTTCTACAACAGCAGAGACCCAACAGGTGTACCAAGCAACATGAGAAGGGTACCCCTAAAATATTACTAATGGAATTATTTCAGTTATTGTTTGTTAGGAACATTAGGTCAATCTTAATTATGTATTTTTCTAATACTAACAATTGGAAAACATTCTTTTTCTTGAACAATATTTACAGATACTAATTCATATTTTAAAGTTTATATTTTCACTCCTGTCAGTCCAAAAGTGTGAAAAAACATTCAAGAATACTGTACAAACCATGGATGCTGCATGCTACAGGTAAGTTATTCTAGAGTTCTTGCCAGTACAAAATGTTATCACAAGGTATAAGTACTCAAGTCAATGTCAGAGGATCACAGGAGAATTCAGGTGTGAGGGAAACTCAAGGGGTCTCTAGTCAGGCTTCCTGCCCAAACCAGGATCAGATGTGGTCAGAACAGGTTGCTCAGGGCTTTATACCCAGGTGAGTCTGAAAACTTCAGAGGCAAGAGACTGCACAAACTTTTTCTGGGCAACTTGCTCTTCTGCTGGGCTATCCTTATTGTGATAAAATTTCTCCTATCCACTCCAAACTTCCCATTTCAGCTTTCAATTTGCTCTCAACGTTCTGTGATACGCCATTGGGAAAATCCTGACTCTACCTCCCAAATAACTTCCCTACAGGTCTCCCCTGGAGCTCTGCCTTCTCCTGTCTGAACAAGCCCATCTCCCTCAGCCTCACCTCAAAGGCAAGCGCTCCAGCACTGATGGTCTTGGTGCACTTTCCAAAATCACTCCAGCTGATCAGTGTTTGGTGTTTCAGAGGGGGGCACAATGCTGGATGCATGTTTTATATGCAGTCTCATGAGTGCTAAATGGAGGGAAATTAACCTCTCCCTGATCTTCTGGCCATGCTCTGTTAACACAGCCTCAGGTGCTGTTGGTCACTCCAGCTGCCAGGACTCACTTCTGGCACAGGCTCATCTCGGTGTCCACCAGGACTGCCAGGGTGTCCTCAGGAGAGCTGCCCCTCAGGCAGCCAGACCCCAGTCTGGATCACTGTCAGAGGTTACGTACCTTTGTCTGTCCTTGTTGAATTTCACAATTTGTTCTCAAGGTGTGAGTTAAAGGAGTCACCATGTTTGGTACCATTCCAAGCCCTACACACGACTGGGAATCAGACAAACTCACATGAACCAGGAGAATAGCAACCATTCCTCTTTCTGCTTTTTACCCTTGGGCAAAACATGTCACCTCTCTGTTTTAATGTTGTCATCTAAAAAGGCATTTGGCATTTATTGGTATATTTATTTCCCTTTGCAGAGCACTCATGGCCAGGTTTATCAGCAATATTTGATTTCTTTCTCCTGACACAAAGACGATGAAGACAGACAGGGATTGAATCCAGGTTTTCACCTACAGAGTCATTTAGGAACAGCTGCTCAACAAATAGATAAACTCAATATATAATTACAAATATATGTGTCTGGCAGTGAACTAAGTGTAAAAGTAATTTTGCTTAAAACCTATTTCTCAAAAATATTTAGATTTGAACAAAAGCACAAGCTTAATTTCATCAAAAGCATCCCAGCAGAATTCTGAGTGCAGTGCTTGCAGGTTAACTCCAAAGCTGCTAAAATAGAACTGTGTGATTCTTAAGTAATTTTGTCTTTGCTTTTTTTATGTTTTATCTTTTAGCTCATTTTTCCAGCCTCTGCTATAGATGGTCAGTCATCTGCCGATACTCTTCCCTTGATAGAGTGCTAAATAGGCACTTTATAATGTTGCAAAGTTTGGCTTGGGATTTACTAATTGTGAGAGTAACACCCTAAAGGCAATGTTTCCTGATAAGCTGGACATTGCAGAAAAAAAAGGGAATCTACTCCTTGGGTTGTTCCCAAGTAAAGTTTGCACATAATTTTTTCAACTACTGTGGGACATCTGCACTCTGCAAAAAAAAAATCCAGGCCAAACTTTCAAATTGTGTTTCTGTCTGTGATTCATGCTGCACACCCTATGCAGCAGGGTGTGACTCTACGTGTTGGGGACATGTTTGTACAGATCCTCCCTGGATACCTGTAAAACACAATGGTTATTTCTGACAGAGAAGCAAACTTGCTTGGTAAGTAGAAAATGCTGCTCAGCTATCAACTTTCACACTACATTTTTTGTTTTAAAAGTTCCAGCACTGGCAGCCACTTGCAGGCAGTACTTTGGAGGTGTCCATTCAAGGTCGGGTGTTCATTTCATGAGAAACACACCAGAAAGTATTGATTCCTTTTACCAGTCCATCTGTCAGGCTGTTAGCAGGAAAAGCAGCTGCCCTCTAGAAATGGTTTAAAAGGTAATAACTGAAGTGACACTGTTCTCCCATGGGATATCTTGGCTGTCTGTTATTCCTCCCACCACACGGATCATGGCACAGGTAGCTCTAATACAATCTTTTGTCTGTAGACTTAGAAGACGCAATGTGTCTTCTTTATGTGATGTCTCCTTTTGACAGTAAGATCTCATACCAAGACCACAGTCCTTCATTAAAGCTGTATGAGCCCTGGTGTCAAAGAAACAGTCAAATGGCACAATGAGGCCTAGATACCCACCCAGGTTTTCCCTGTGGATAATAAAAGACATCTAGATGCAAGAAGTTCCAACTCTTTCTTATCCACAAACACTAACTTCTTTCATATATATAAATACATGAAGAAAGAAGGATTTGGAATCCTTCCACAAAATCCCTCTGGAGAAGTTGTCCACAGTAGGTGTTTTGCAAATGCTATTACCATGAATATTCTGATTTGAAAGAAAAAGAGCACACTCAGTGAAAACATAACATTAGACATTAACCCTGAAAAAGAAGAGCTCGTGAAGGAAATGTTTCTTGGCTGCATTTTCTCTCCCACACCAAGATGTGCTGTACTGACATTTTATAAATGCTGTAGGTGTGGTCAACAGTAAATCATGACTCTTCTGGGGAGTTCACTCCCCAGCAGCTTCAGCTGTATTATGCCTTGAGGGTGGCTGTCTCACAGCATACTCATGTGCAACTCAGTACTTAGGCAAAGAATCTTCACATTCATGTTACAACATGGGAAAAATATTTCTGTAACATTGGTACTTTTCCAATTGCATTTTCTCATACCTGATGATCATCCTCATGCTTAAGGGCTCTTGAAAAAAAGTGTCTTGGCTGTGTACGCAGCTAGAGCCTTTAGGGTTCTGGCTTTTCTCAGGAAAATGATGTTTACCTTTCTGACAGAGTGCCAAGCATTAAAAAACTCCTTCCTGCAGTATCACAGTTAAAGAAGGCAAGTTTAAAGGGAAAAATAAAATTAAAGCCAACAAGACAACCCCGCCTTATCCATTATCACAGTTTGTGAGCTTGGAAGAAGATAGAAAGCAGCAAATTGCCAAAATAGAAGCTGACAACTTGTGCAATTTGGTATTTCAGTTAACAGAAATAAGTACTTGGGTACCTAATCTCAGTGGTATCTGTGCAATATTATAGTGCTATAGCTTTTAGGTCTGACCCAGCAACATATCTAGTCATTACTGAAATGCAACTGTATGACTAACACAGCTGAGTTAGTTTCATTCTTTTTAATGTGCCTTGCTTTGTTAGAGATTTGTGTGCTCCTCTGATTGCCTTCTGTCCTTTGACTATAACATATTCTGCATCATGCAGCATTTGGCTCTGTTTTAAGAAAATGGATTTGAAAATTGACACACACAGAAAGTCTCATGAATTCGTCCAGTAGGAAAAATGAAACAGACCACAATGGCTATTCGGCAAGAAACTGTGAGGAATAAAACTACATTAAGTATTTGTGTTGAAGATACAGCTCTACCTTTGGTCATTTTGGCTATTAACCAACAATTTTAAAAAAGCTGATTAACACCATATGCTAATAATATTTTCTACATTTAAAATCAAACCCACAAACCAAATGGAGCAGTACAGTTATATTCTGACTATATACTGTCATATAATCTTGTTGTTCTTGTCATCATACTATGCATATTGAACTGTTTTAACTACAACTGACAATTCTTTTTTTCAACCATAAATTGAGAATGAGGCACTTTTACAAACAAAACAATGTGACAGTTGAAGTTCCATGAAAAGCTTCAAGTTTCTAGCATTTAAATCAAACAAAATATGTTCCTTCATCCACTGAGTAAAGACTGAAAGATTTTTGTTGTTTTCAAGTCAATAAAATCTAATTCACGAGTTAATTTCAACTATTTAGGATTTTTTTAAGAGACACAATAAAATTAATTCTCTATTAATTTTAATTATTAATTATCATGTAAAAATATGATATAGTATTTTAATGTACAAGTACCAGTAATGGAATAGGATATTTATAATTTCTGTAATTTTTGGTTACTTTCAGTCTGTTTGCATCAACCCCAAGTACATGGCTGGTTTTTCTTATTCTCCTTCTGATCCTTTCTCTTTCAAGAAACAAACAGAAAAGGAGTGAGAACTGCTTTCTGCACAAAGTCTCATGTTTGTTCCAAATCTAGGCTGAGGGTTTGGAAATTGTGCAGTGTAGTGTGGTATTTCCTCACTCCTTTTCTTACTAAATGTCTGCCCTTCCCACTTTGTCCTCCCTTCCCCACCCCTAGTCCTGGCCATACCCTCGGGTTCTCCCTATTGGTTCCAGTACCCCAGCTCTGCCCATGTACCGCCCCTGTGCCCTGAGACCATAAGTCCATGTGCTCGCTCCGCCCCTCCTGTCCCCATATAAAACCCCGCCTCCCTGACTATGTGGTCTCTCTGCCTCTGGGAACTGGCTGCTCTTCATGTGGATAGGTTCCTCTGAGGTGCCCATGCAGAGACTCTTCTCGCCTCCTTTATTGCCACCATGTTGAGGAGCCGACGGCCAGCCAGAGCAGGGCGTGGGGCTGTCCAGAAGGGCTGCGGGAAGCGGAACAGCCGCTCTCCCCAAAGCAGCCCCGCAGTGCTCTCCAGGAAAGTTTGCAGCTTGCTAAACCAACGTAGGAAACCACACACCGCAACAGTGCAGGGTTCTTCAGAAGTCTCCTGCATTAGCTAGAGGATCTTGTTTGCTCTTTGCTCATTTTCTTTTTGGCTTATATACCATGAAAGCCCCAAGAGCTTCATCAGCAGGCTAGTAAATCCTATAGCCAAGCTCAAGTGTAATCCTGCATTTCCCTGACAAAAAACCAAACCAACCAACCAACAACAACAATAAAACAAACAACAACAACAACAGCAAAAAAATAAAACAGAGAAAAAAAAAACCAAACACATACAGAAACCCCCCCAAGGAAATCTTGAAAAGTTAACCTCTCAGCAATATTTTCTTGCCTTAAGTTTCTGTTTTCAGTGACGTACAGGGAAAAGGCTGAGAGACGTGCCACCTCCAAGGGTTTGCCTGCCTTTTTGTGATGAGAAAGACAAAATACTTCAAAGTTAAGTAAGGAATATAAAATTTGAAAGTGCTCAGGACTTTTCGAAGTGTTACTTAAAAGGACTGGGATACTGACTGCAGTATCTCTTATTTGCATCTGTCTGAATTTGAAAAAAAAAATGTTCTTGTCATGAGGCTATGAGGGAAAAAAGTCAGTTTAATTATTCTCCCCTAGAGTTATGCTTTTGCCGGTGAGGAAATTTCTTTTTTAAATTTATGCAGTACCTAGCTGTGTAGTATAATATTAATGGATAATTTTTAGTACTGTTATGATAGAAAGAGGAAATCCAAGAGAACCAGGATTTCACACTGTAGGTTTGGGGGCTTTTTAAATAAATTTTTGCTTTTGTACCAGCAAAATAGGAATCAATGTTTTGTATTTAATATTGCAAATAATATTGACATTTTAGTTTTCACAAGAATGAGATTTCATTTTAGATTAGAACATTCAACCAGACTTGTAGCACCCTGAATGTTCAACAAAGTTTAATGCTCTGTCATTATCTTCAAGTTACATATGGATTAGTCATAGTGTGGTAGACACGAGGTAAATCACAATGACTTATTAGGACCTGATAACTTCAGATCTCATGCACTACTCATAACGAAACCAAGTATGGACCTCTTTTAGACCTCTAAAAGGTGCCTAAGGCAATCACCTTAAAATCTTTTTATACTGCCAACAGAATGAAGGTTTGTAAAGTTAATGTCTTCCTGGAAATGCATGTCAAGGCATCGGTGGAATTGTTCCAGGAGTAGCTCAGCTGTCTGGCTGGTGCGGACCCAGCGCAGTTTGACACAGAGGGCTGTGGGAGACAATGAGACAGCATTGCTCTGCTCACCCAGCAGTAGCTCACTTGTTATGTGGAACTCCCCATTATATGGGTGTGGGAGGTTTTGTCATCATGTACCCCTCTCCTTACTTTCATCACCAACCTCATGTCAGCTTCAGCTTCAATCTCCATCAGCAATTAATGTTTGAAATAATTTCTTCCCAATAAACTCTTCACAAGCATTCGTCTTTACTCCAGGTGGGTGTACTGAGTTCTAAATTGAACCTTTTGTGTTACCAGTAGAAAAATGTAATAAATTGCCAATAGGAGAAGGAAATATTTCAGCAATGGCCGGACTGCTTTGTTTTGATTTGCATTTGGTTTGGTTTTGGCTTTTTTTTTTTTTTTCCCCTGTCTGAAGATATCTAGGCAAACAACAAAACGGAGCTTATTATTTCTTGCATTTCTGTTTAAGCATTAACTGCTTGGAGCCAAAAACTAAATTGTAACACAGCAAAATAAAATGTTCTTACATTGTAATGCTTCCTGTATTAAAAAGACTTTTCCATTGCTCCTTCAACCTTTAATAAAGGGAAAAACTTTACCTTTCTGCGTTAGCTTTTCACTAGAAAAATCAGTCGCACGGGGTTTCAGGTGGATACAATTCATGTGAGATACCATGTTGCAGCTATCATCCCTCAAAGAGATGGGTGTGAGAGCCGACAAAAGTGAAATAATACTGATTCTTATACAACAGTTATAGTACCCCAAATGTAAAAAAAAGAAAAATTGTAAAATGGACAACAAATATTGTTGAAGTTTTCGGTCATTTTTTATGAATCATTGTGAAGTCATAAACAGGATAAAAAAAAAAAAAGTTACTGTTTTGCAGATAATCCTCCCGAATAGCCTTGGTTATTAGACGTACAGTCAGTTACATTCCAGAGAAATACAAATTTACCCTTATTTTTCATAGAAATTGAATGGAAATAAAATCATAAAAGGATACATGTTTACATATCTAAAATATCGTCAAAAGCCAAGTTATATACATCATGAAGGAGTTATACTAGAGACTGATAAGAGAAAGATAGTGTTGGAGGTAGGTAGTAATTTCATTATTCAAAAGAGAGATGGGCAGCGTCATATTCCTCAAATCCTGGTGGAGTTGTAACAGTAAGCAAGAGGGGGATCTCCATGGCAGAGTGTCTTTTCTGGAAAAAGTCAAATAAAAACAAATGCAGTAAGCTGAACATCTATATTGTTCTTTACCTGAAGTCATACTCGCTGAAGAAGGTGAGTTCTCTCAATGATCTTCCCCTGTCACAGGTTATACTCAGCCTGTAGGACCATTTGGGAAAGTGTTGTTTTCCCACCTGGCCGCAGGGTGTCTGGTTCAGGCACAGGTCTATTGGAAGCAAAATTACTTTAAATTTTTCTCCTTTCAGGCACTACCAGGCAGAGGGTCACTTTGTAGTCACACTAACCAGCTGTGGGCACATGGCTGCTAAGCCCTCCTGGGACTTCCTTCCTCAGAGACAGCAGGTCTGCCTGGCCAAGTGTCTTTCTCACAGTGTATTCTGATTAGCCTTTTGTCATGTACTGTGGTCTAAAGGGCCTCTTCACAAAATGTAGAAATACATGTATTTTTTTTCTTCAGAAATCCTATTTTATCTGGTTTGTGTCAGTCAAATTTTTGCTGAAGCAAATCATGGCATTATCCACCACAGAAATGGACTTTATAATTTACTCCAATGAAATCTGAAAGTTTTTCAGAAGCTACAGCTTCTTACTGCTGTTCAGTGACCCAGCAGCTAGCATGGATGGAAGAAAATAGGCTGTATCTTAATTTGCTCTAAAGTGGCTACTTCTGCAACACGGTATTCAGTGTGATACCCTAAAATGCCTGTTTGCCTGTATAGTCTGTCTGTTCAGCTTCTCCAGCTGGCTCCTTTACCCTGCTTTCCTCCTGTAGTTGTTGCACTGGATGCTGACACTGGAAGTCACGAACGCTTCAACTGCGATGGAATGAAGGCACAGCATCCCTGTGGAGCATTCTGCTGCTAGAGATAAGCTTGTCCTTGAACCTAAAGGAGCATTCAAAACCAGACCACTTTCTATAGGTGCCTTACTAGTGACAGAGTTGCTCCTGGGAGCCTGTTGGGGGATACACTGTGCTGTGGATTATTTCCTCTTGAGATGAAAGCAAGCAAGTTCCTCTGTAATGAAGGATTTGATATTTGTACTTCATTGGTGTTGCCTACATACTGTAATAACTGATGTCTTTAAAACACAAAAAATCTTGCAAACAATAGAACATTATTAAGGTTGCAGAGTCAAGTACTCAAAACATAGGAAATGCCAGGACTAAGATTTCCCAGGAAACCTTAATTCAGCCATCTTTTGCTGAATGTACTATGACACTTTAGTTACATAGGTCACCTGCTTCATTAAGCGTGAAGAGAGACAGTGCTCCAACAGTGAGCAGTTGTATATTGTATTTGCTTCCCACCATTCACTGTATACCCCATGGCCTTATTTGCCTCACATTATTCAAACACTGCTGTAAGGCAGAATTATTCATTTCCTCTAGGGTGTCAGAGTGTTTCACAAACATTAATTAATTCAGTCCCACAAAACTCAAATTAATTAATTTTTTTGTAAGAAAACCAATACAGAGGTTGTTTAGGGTCAAAGGTTTCTATTAGGTTGAGGTGTCAGTCAAGGTGATCAAAGCCAGGAGCATTCAGACTACTTTGGACTACATCTTCAGGAAGAGTCTCTGTTGACTTTAACTGCAACTTTTACTTATTTTATATGTCATGAAAGGGCTTTTTTGTAAACAGAGTTTACACATATGCATAAATATAACGTACCTAACTCTGTACATTATAATAATGTGTTTCTGGTCTATTGTGCTCTGAGAGATATTTTGAGTCTGTATTTTCTAATTCAGTGCTCATTGAGTCAGTGCTCATGTGCATTTGTCATTGGAGACTGCATACTGGCATCATTAATACCAGAGATGCCTTCAAAATGCCTTGAAGACTGTCTATAATGTAACATTTTAAAGGAGTAGATTTGGCAAAGGGATCTATCATAAAGATACTACCTTGGACCTTCACCGTGACATTATTCATTATCTAAATCAATTGTGTTTAACCTTTCCTGAACCTTCATTTAAATTAAATGCTTATTAAATACATGTACAGCAATTGAACTTTTTAATGCTCTCAATATTTTAAGAAAATTTTATTCCCCATCTACACAGATAGAGCATAAGCTGCTTTATTATGTGAATTCACCCATTCTACATATGAAGTTCTGCTCGAAATTTTAGTAAGAGAGGAGTTTCCTGGCATTTATAAACCCTATTCTAAAACGTATTTGCCTGTTCTTATATTATGGGATATTTGATGTCTGCTTTATCCATATTATATTCCAGCATATCTGTGCTGGAATAAGAAAAATAAAATAAGAAAATTTTAAGAAAACAAAAGAGGAGAGTGCAAATACACCTTTGCACAGCTGCACAGTTCACAGTGTATTACCATGAAAATATATTTGGCTTTCAAAGACATGGTGAAATGACTCAGATGTTTGCTGAGCAACACAACAGTCTAACCATAGCTGTGTCAGATTTACTGTTAAAAAACAAAGAGGTTTTGCAACAGAGCTCTGAAGTGCTCATGCTAATAACAAAGTTTTATGCTTGGTTTAGAGACTAAACTGAGAGCTGGACAGTTGAGAAAGGACCCTAACAAGACTTTATTATATGTTGAAAATGTTTCAGCCTTTTTTTGTGATGAACGACCTATTGAAATAAGTCTGTGGAAATATCTCCAGGATGAAGTTGCTTCATCAGCAAGAAAAGAAGATGGAACTAAAACCCTCAGAGTCACATGAAAACATAAAAGTGAAGGTTATTTCTCTCTGGTTTGCATATTGGCAATGTTAATTGAAAAAAATTATTAGGTGCCCTGTAGGGACCTAATTTGAATTCTTTTTTGATTTTAATGGAAATTGTATGAGGTACCTAGTTCATAAATCTACCAGTGAGGTATAAAGGAGTATAGAGATTTATTTGTTCCATATCAGTATAAACTTTCTGTTGTTCTTTTTTGTTCAATTATGAACACACAAATTTGGATACACACGTTAAGATGTATGCGGCTAGATTCAAAACTCTCTGATACAGTCACATTTTTGACTGTGACAGATTTCTGAAACATTATTCTAATAATTTTTAACTTTATCCATTACTAAAACATCTTTTTCATAACTTCTATATTTAGTTTTGTTCATTTTAGATGTACTGTCAGAGTTCATTTCCTGCAGCTTTTTTTGGCAGTCCATATAATCCATGCTTTGTCTGTTATAGTCTACTCATAACTACCCTTCGTTTGGTATATTATATATGTAGATATACCAAACAGTTCTGGGTTCAGTATTGTTTACTCTTTCATCAGTGACTTGGATGAAAGGGCAGAGGCCTCCCCAGCAAGTTGCCTGAGGACACAAAGCTGTAAGAACTGGCTGATACCCCAGAGGGCTGTGCAGCTCTTCAGAAGGACTTCAACAGGATGGAGAGATGGGCAGAGAAGTGTCTGAAACTCAAAAACGGCAAATGCAGGCTCCTGCACCTGGGGAAGAATAACCCCAGGCACCAGCACAGGCGTGGTCTGATCTGCTGAACAGAAGCTCTGCAGAGAACCACCTGGGGGTCCTGGTGGACAACAAGTTGTCCATGAGGCAGCAGTGTGCCCAGAAGGCTAGCAGTATCCTGGGGTGCATTGGAGCATTGCAGGCAGGTCGGTGGAGGTGATCCTGCCCCTCTACTCAGCCCTGGTTAATCTAGGGTGCTGCGTCCAGTTCTGGCTCCTCAGGATGAGAGAGATGGGGAGCTCCTGGAGTAGGTCGAGCAGACGTGGCAAAGATGATTTGGGGACTGGAGTATCTTATGAGGAAAGGCTGAGGGATCTGGGACTGTTCAGCCTCAAGAGAGAGGACCTCATCAATTTCTATCAGTATCTGAATATGGATATGAAGATAAGACAATGGAGCCAGGCTCTTGGTGGTGCCAAGCAACAGAACAAGGGATAAAGGGCAGAAACTGATGCTCGGGAAGTTCCTGTGCATATGAATATGATGCCTGAATATGACGAAGAATGTCTTCACTGTGCAGGTGACCGAGCAATGGCACAGATTGCCCAGAGAAGTTTTGGAGTCTCCCACAGTGGAGATATCCAGAAACCATCTGGACACAATCCTGTGCAATGTGTTCTAGATGACCCACTCTGGTCCCTTCCAACATGCTCTGTGATTCTGTGATATCCTTTGTGATTTACGCTCCTTTAAAAGACAGTTTTAAAAGTGGAAAATCTGTTCTTAACTCCTACAACTGAGCTCCATGCTGGAACAGGGAGCTGTGAATCCGAGTCAAGGGCAACTGTTGGGCACTCAGAAGAGATTCTGCCTGCTTAGAAGCTGCGTAGCAGTGGCCAAAAAGTAATACATGCCATGAAAGCATCTGGTTTTCATTTCCACTAGGAGGACCTGCCTAGTTGCTGCTGTGCTGATGTAACTGCTGGGGTATTAAACTCATCAGCAGGACATTAAATAATATTTATTTGCTGTGAAGTCTTTGTGTCTCGAATTTTACTCCTGTATTGAGATGCAAGGGCATATCCCAAATTCTTTATTGTCCCGATGCTACTCAAATAGCATCACCTTCACATTTTACATTATTTTTTTCATCAGGTAAGACACCTAGACCAGTGTAAGATGATCCTAGTAGAGCATCTGCTAAAGACAAACATTTATCTGTTCTTTAAATCTGGTTATTTAAATCTGCATCTAAGACTGAGGCTGTATCTTTCTTACCTATGCAGACATTTTTCTACGGTCAACTAGGAGAGGTGATTTAGCCAAACTGGAGGTGTAAATTACTTCCATAGCATTGCCAGCCCTTGGATTCACTTGGAATCAGAAAACTGTGAATGTCACCTAAAGACACTTGTTCTCTTGAGGTAGCTACACATTCAATACCACTTGGCTAATGTGGATGTGCGAGGAGGGAGAGACAGAAGAGGTGGAAAGAGAGGAGGTATTCACTGAAAAACGTGATTAGAGAATAAATATTTTCACCCTTCAGCTTCAGAGCAAAATATTGCAGTCTGAGCAACTACTGTTGTATTCTCCAGGGCTCTGTAAAATATATTTACTGCAAAAGTATTTAATTGTCCTTGTACTGTATAAAACAAAAGCAATGAAATGAAGTTTCAGTCAAGTCCTTAGCTAGAGAAGTTCAAAAGGAAAACTGAATTAAGACTTAATTCAGAAGACTCAGTTCCAAAGAATACTGTCATGCTTGAGATTTTTTAACTTGTAGTATGTTTTTATCTCTACACAAAACTCTCTTTAATATAAAATGAAATATTTCATTGATTACTACAAGAGTGGTTCATTCTTGCACTGTCTTCATTCTATCTTTTTTTTTTTTAATAAATGACATTTTACATTCTTCTTTTAAAAGATGCTATATGTTGTTTCCTCTTGAGTATTCAGGTTTTCTCCTTTTTTTTTTTTCCCCAATAGTGTTTGTAACCTCTTCAATTCAATGCTTTAAAAGCTGTTTTTAAATACTTTGCCAATGTCTCTTTTTTCTGAGTTTCATATTCTCCAGTTATGTTTGGAATCTCAAGCTATATTAATGTAAATTGTCTTCTTATTATTTTATAATGGATGATGCATTTTGTCAAAATACGCTTTGAAATAAATACTAGACTGTACAGTGCCAAATTTACTTTGTTTGAATAGACAGAGATTTCAATACACATCAGACAACTTGTCCTCGCAAACTGGTACTCAGAGAAGCTTACATTATTTGAATTTAAGGCTTTTAACGTTCTGTTCCATTCTCTCAGGCTTTTGATTTGGTTGGCCTTAGATATTTATAATGTAAGAACCAAAAAATAAAACTGCACCGGGTCTTGATACTTGATGTATTTTGATGTTAGAAAACAACTGTAAAAAGGACAACAGCACCATCTAAGAAAAGGCCCACACTGATATCAGCTCTAAAATGAGCTGAGGAAAAGCTACTTGAATTGAGTAATTTCTAAAGCATGACTTCTCAGATAAGCTGAGAATATCTGCAGGTGTTTGGGTTTGCTTTGAAGAATTTTGCTCTTTTATGCCATCATTCTGTGTTTTTGCTTAGCTTAGGGCACTCTGTACTGTCTAGTGCAAGCATTTATTAAAAAAAATAAAAAAGCCACAATAAA
The DNA here is from genome assembly GCF_000691975.1 of Corvus brachyrhynchos. Classification (NCBI taxonomy): domain Eukaryota; kingdom Metazoa; phylum Chordata; class Aves; order Passeriformes; family Corvidae; genus Corvus; species Corvus brachyrhynchos. Next base: position 6,631,240 of record NW_008239080.1, read on the forward strand.
TTTTGCAATACTTTGAAAGTTCAAAGGTGTCATCTGCTGACTTACACAGGTTTAAAAACACAAACCTCAGTTAGTTCATCAATGATTGATTCTAAAACTCCATCCCCCTCAAACAGGCAGCCAAAATGTTCTGTAAAAGTGTCTAAAGAATTTTTCAGAAGAATTCATCTACTGAAGTTCTTTGTCGTTAGAGTGAATAAATTCACCAGGTTTGATATTGTGGTAGATGTAGTGGAATTTTGGGAGAGATGTCATTTTCATACAGACACAACTTCAAAATCCTGTGTGTTTGTAGGAACAAGGACAGCATTGTAGTTACAAAAATCAGTGTAAAAACAACTGCAGTGTTTCACTTGTGCAGTTACACATTCAATTTTTAACAATTTCACTGGAGCTAGAATGGCAGAGGGAGATGCTGTGATTTTTCTCAGCATATGCCAATGTTGTTGGTAACGAAGAGATCCTTTTATTTTTGGGCTGTTTGGCGAGGCAAAAGTTGCACAGAGACCTCAGATCACAGAAGTGTTGTTTGAAAGTGACTTCTAGATAATATGTAGTCCAACCTCTTGCTCAGAGCAGCACTGACACTACAGTCATTTAGCTATGGTTCTGTCTGAGTTTGGAAAACCTCCAAGGATGGGACAACCTGTTTTAATGTTACATTGTCTCCCAGTGGTTTTTTGGTTGGTTGGTTGGTTTTGTTGTGCTGTGTGTGTTTTCATTTCTGCCATGCACCTCTCAAGGTTCCCCGTTTCCTTTGACCTTCTTGTCACACTGATTGCCACTACTGAGAAGACTCAGCCTCTGTCATCTTTGTAGCTACCCTTCAAGTAGCTGCCACATGCTGTAAGAACTTCCTTCACCTTCACTCTGCTGTGCTGAACAAGCTCAGCTGCCTCAGCTTCTTAATTAGGCAAGGGTTTGGAAAGTAAAAAAGATTGTGGAAAAAGGCTATTCAATTTAAACCACATACAGTAGTTGATGAACAACTGAGCCTGGTATGTGTGAGAAAAACATTGACTTAATTACTATAAATACACAGTAACATAAAAAAAATTAAATTATTATATCTAATACTATAGTGTCTGAAAGTTTCTATTGGCATCAGACACTTGTTGCTTTTAGCACTATGAAAACCCGAAGTATAGTAATTCCTGATGAAACATTTTTTCAGTCTGTCTCTTTAATGCAACAGTTGTAGGAGTTATTTCCAAATTGATATTTTATAGAAGTTATGGAAAAAGATATCCAGTTTGGTCCTGTTAAGACCCACACAGACAAAAAATTTCAGAGTTAAGAGGCTCAGAAAAGTCATGAAGCAAAGAGTTTAAACTTCTTTAATCCTTTGTTCATTTTATTAATTCCTACCCTTTGGTCCCTTTTCAGCTGAGTAAAACTCTATCACGTCATATCAACAGTCCATAGAAGACACCATACTACCATAACTTAAGGTGCTACTCTGATGGAAAGCACTATCTTCCTATTTTTCTCCTGTTTCAACAGAAATATTCCCAGGGAATTAGATGGAATGGGAAAGGTGTTTTGGCCTGATAAAGATAATTCTAAGTGCATTTTCTATATGAAAAGGTGTGCAGCCATAACTGAAAAGTGGCTTCTGTGACTAAGCTACCTTTCAAAATCATTTTACACTTGAGAGGTAGATACCTCAGATTTTTTTGTTTTAATTAAAGTAAGACAGTGTCTTGTGCAGTACAACTTATCTCCTCAAAGCTGAAAGCTGATCAAATGCAAAGTTTTTAAAAGTTAAGAACACCTGACATGTAATGAAAGTTTCTCTTAGTGGAAGAAATTCTAAAACCTGAAACTTACCTTAAATTGTGATGAATGTGAGAAATAAACACAAAGGATGAAATAGATGGTTAAAATTATTTTTTCCTTTGAGGTTGTAGGAAAAAATCAGTATTATCCATTCCCATAAGACCTATTGTCAGCAGGTACAAACACTGCTGTCCTTCCTGAATATTTTAATTTTTTCAAGCAGACAGGAGCTGAGATTTATTTCTAGTAAGTGCAGATGAAAAAAAATGGAAGGACAGAAATGTCAGGACAAGCAATCATTTTGTTTCATGGCTGGAAGAAAAAAACCCCATGCTTGTCATAGTTACAGTGTCAACTCTCACAATTCAGCAAGGGAGATGGGATAATAAATGGGCAGAAAAAAATAGGGCAGAGTAAGAAGAGTGAAATAAATGACTGGAACAAGAATTGGGAAAAGACTAGATGCATAATTGAGTGAAAGACTTAATACCTCTGTCAAGAAGACTTAACGTTCAGGCTTGAAGAGTAAGTCAAATATCTCAATAAAAAGTACTGTAAGAACAGGCTGAAGTGGTAACCTTTTTGAATGGAAATTTCCATTAGGCAGGTGGATATCATATTTAAACATATTTGATCACAAACATATCTTGAAAAATTTGAGTAAAGGAGGGGAAATTAGGTGAGAACTCTTCTGGAAGTACAAAGATTATATGTGCCCATTATGTTGTGAGGTATGCATAAATTTATTTTGTATAGTATATCAGGTATTATGGAAACTCAGAAAGAGCATACAAGCTGACAAAAAAATTGGAAAAACAAGTCATCTTGGTTAAATTGTGCATTAGGCATCCTGGTTTTTTGTTTCATCACAAGGTCTTTTGTCTTCTCCAACAGCATCAGTCTTAGAGAAGAGAAACTGGTAAATACACACTGATTGACAGCTTTTGCCCTTTTCAGCTTCAACTAGTGGAATTCTAAGGATGCATGAGTATGCACAGCAGGGTTGCTGATTTTCTCACAAATAACCTAGCAAAGTCCCTGCAGTGGTCTGGGAAAAGAGGGTGTGAAGAGCTGCATGCTCTGTCCTCCAGAGAAGATCCTGCAAAAAGAGACAAACAATAATGAATAATGGAATGGTTGCTTCACAACCTGCCATACATGGATATTTTTATTATACTTAAAAGCTATGTCATAGGTAAATTGGGATGTGACATATAAGGATAAAAGACCTGACTCAGCTGTCAGCAAACTTTTCTTTTTTTTGACCAAAGGTTTCTTCATCAAGGAAAGTAATTGGATTGCTATAAGCTGGACCTGGGGAGTGAACTAATGTGCATGCTGTGTAAAATGATCATTTGACTTGGCCCCAGAATGAACAAATCAAACCAACTTGGCAGTAAAGCTGTTTTCAAGAGTGACAAAAGGTCACTTACATTTAGTTAAAACCAACATTTTCATCAACGGACAACTTATTGTTATCTCTAGAAATGAAAAAATTATTTCTATTTATTGAATATATGTTATACAAATACACTTCTCTGATATGCAATGTCATAAACATAAAACTCATATAATGAGAAATATTTGTGGCAGCGAGAGCAGCAACTATCATAGGACATGGTAACAAATATTTCTAACATATATAATATATATAATATATTTGACAGTGTTCACTTCCTCTAAATTACTCGGTATAAAGGACACTGGATGTGTCCTACCTTTACCAATAATCAGCAGCTAGAGACAGCTCAAATTCTATGGTTAAAAATGATACATTATGATAATAGATTGCCATAGGAAGATGTCAAATTTTAGAAATTAATACACTTTTTGTATCAACTCTTCATCTTTTGGTTGAAATGGAGAATACCTTTCTTCTGAAAATAAGTAGAAATATTTTACTTTCTAACTTCATGTTAAAAAAAAACCTCTTTTGTTGAAAATCTTTCTAGTTTTCACTGACAAAAATATTCATTCTATTATTAATTTTCTGTGTTTCATCATGTAGAGAGAGGAAAATAGATTGTTTGAAGTTTTTTGCACTAAAAGCCTCTGCTAATGTCACTGTATGGGCTTAAAAATAACTTTCAGTCTTTGAGTAAATTTATTACAAACAGAATTTTAACAAAATATATTTGTCAGCACTTTTCTAATTTGTTGAATTTGTAGCCTCAGAATTTGCAATTCTCTTTCCAATTAACAGATACATTTTTTGTTTATTTTTATAGCTACAGGAGTATGGGTAGGCAAATCCAGATGGCTCTTTTCCTCTCCTGAAACATCCAGTTGCACAATGGAACACATCCTAAGAGAAGGACAGTTACTCACAATTTCCCAGAGAAGCTGTGGATGCCCCATCCCTGTCAGTGTTCAAGGTCAGTTTGGATGGGGCTCTGAGCAACCTGGTCTAGTGGCAGGTGCCTCTCTCCATGGCAGGGGGGTGGGAACTAGGTGATCCTTGAGATCTCTCCCAGTCCAAGCCATTCTATGATTCTAAGCAAGAACCTGAAGCTAGGAATTACATCCTCTATTTTTCTTTGAGTACATTGTAAAATTGTACTAGCAAAGGTTGAGGTCTGGTGACACAATGTGCAGTATGTTGCTGTTTACAGAAAAGCAGATAAAAACTGATCAAAATAGATGAAGCACTGGGTTAGGAGCTGGGAAGAATCACAGTGGTAAGTTAAGTAAAGCATTTATTTGGCTGAAGGACAGAACAAGAGAGGGTCCAATGGTCCTAATTTAAACTTGATACTTTACCAGTTAGTAAAGCCTAAATCCAAATCAGTGGTACAAAAATCAAAGCTATAACACTTTTCATAAGGATCCATCTCTGGATCCTGAATTCTCAAGTAATTACTCAGATGACTGTAACAAACTGATTCAAGTTTTCTTAGAGTATGAGCAACATCCTTCCTAAATGCATGTTCAGACCTAGTGACACAGTCCTGCACTGGATTGCTCCATAAAGGTTGTAACCAGCATATTCACCAAATATGTGTGGTAAAAGCTAAAAGCACTATTATCATGGCAATCCTACCCCCAACCCCCACCTTAAGTCTGAAAACTCTAAATAGCATGAAACAGGAAATTTCACAATGCTTTGTTCACGTAGGTGAGATCTATTCAGGGAGGAGTACTCAACACACTAATTTGTGGGTACCTTTACCATAACTCACGAGTGTCTTATTAGGTTTAATAAAGTGCATTTCTTCTTCCTTGCCTCCTTTAAGAGCACAGCAAATCATTGCAACTGTAGAAGAAAACAGAACAACATGGGATGCAACAGTCAATTAAAATCATGTCCATAGAACCTAATTACTTGTATTTGGAATGTCTGACAAGTATAGCAGAAGTACTGAGCTAGGCAGTCTGGCAGGAGGAAACATCAACATTTCATAAATTGGCCCCATTACTGTCATACTGCAGAGCTCCAGAAAAATGTTTTTGTGAGCTTGTAGTGAGTAGGATATTCAACAAATACACAAAATAAAAATTAATATTTCCATAATGAAAAGTAAGTCTGAAGTGTAAGGCCATATGTACTGGAAAATAGTGGAATAGGCCTTCAAAAGAGAAATTCTGTTTGCAAATGAATTACATGCTACAGATCAGTTGTTGAAGCCATAGAGGCAAAATGGCAATTTATATTTAGTTGTTTTGTTTTCTGAGGGGTTTGTGGGGTTTTTTTAATGTCTCCAAAGTGACAAACAGTCCTGGATTCAAACTAGTCTTGCCACTTCGTTCCCACCTGTGCACAAAACCTGGTGTGAGCATATGTCATGGTGGTAGGATCATATTGATTCAAATCAGTATGAGTGTGAAAACACCATTTTACTTAGAGGGCTTTTTTAGTTTCTTCTTCACAGAAAAGAATAAGTTTTTGAACATACCCTGTCCCTAGTTCCTTCCAGTGCAAGTTCTCTCTAGAAAGACTGCATCCCACTTCATTCTCATGTATCCTACTAGACTCAGCTAATCCAGCTAGCTCTCCTCAGGGCCCTCTGAATGGAACTAGGAAACAGGGGCTGTGCTTTTGTATTCCTTCATGCAGAAGAGAGACCCGAGGCCCAACTTACTATCAAAGTCATAGAATGGCTTGGGTTGGAAGGGATCTTTAAAGATCATCTAGTCCAACCCTCCTGCAAGATGCAGGGACATCTTCAACTAAAACAGGTTGCTCAGAGACCCACCAAACCTGACCATGAATGTTTCCAGGGATGGGGCATCTGCCACCTTTCTGGGCAATCTGTTCCAGTGCCTCATCACCCTCATTGTAAAAATACTTCTTCCTTATGTGTAGTCAGAAGCTACCCTTTTTTAGTTTAGAAATATTACCCCTTGTCCTATTGCAACAGGCCTTGCTAAAATATTTGGCCCCATCTTTCTTATAAGCCCCTTTCAGGAGGGAAGGCTGCTCTAAGGTCTCCCTGGAGCCTTCTCTTCTCCGTGCTGAACATCCACAAGTCTCTCAGCATGTCTTCACAGTAGGGTTGCTCCAGCCCTCCAATCATCTTTGTGGCCCTGTTCTAGACCTGCTCCAAATGATCCATATCTTTCTTCTGCTGGGAACCCCAAAGCTGAACACAGCACTCCAGGTGGGGTCTCTCCAGAGCACAAGGGGAGGAGCACTTCTCTCAAACTGATGGCCACCACTGCTTTTGATATAGCCTGGGATGGAGTTGCATCTGGATGAACTGGATTAGCAGTTCAATTGCCCAGCACTGAGTAAGGGGCAACTCTGTGAGGAAGGACCAGCACAAGAGTGGGAAAGGTGCTGTGTCCTGAATGTAGCAATGTGCCTTTCTGCAACCAAGAATCAGTTGCTCCTCCAGGTCCTTGAGGAAGGTGAGAGTTACCTGGGTGTCTGTTTAACTTTGCTGAAGGGCACTTTATCGAACACTGAACTAGGGACTTTTTTTTCTGGTTTTGAGCTTTGATTCTCCTGTCTCAGAGGCATCCTCTCTCTTTCTCTATCTTCGGGGATCATTCCCCCATTGCAGTTAGACATCGTACTCTGTTCCAAACTTCAGTTTTTCCCACGTGTGTTTGTAAATTCTGGCATTGTCAGAGTTGTGGCTGTGATGTTAGTATTGTCCCCTGGCTATGGGCTGGAGGTAGCCAGCCCAGTGGCAAATTGGCATCAGCACCCCATGAGCCACACTGAAACCACTCGAAACTAAGCATACGCAGGCTTTTAATGAGCTTGTTTAAACTGCAATCAGGATGCCTAGAAAACATCCAGAAATCAAGACTTCCCAGGCCAGAGCCACTGATCTAGTAAGGCTAGCACTGGAGTGGTAAAAAGCACGTGTGCCTACTTCACTCTGAAAAATTTGCAGCTTAGCTTTCTAACTTAAGCTGCCAATAGACATGGATATGAGCTAAAGTATCAAAGATTTTATATGCTGACATTGGCAGAAGATTTTCATGGAGAGTCAAACACTGAGCTGTGGGTTCCAGCACACAGGACTGTACCACAGGCTTGGACACTGCCCAGCTCCTCTGCAAGTACCTCCCGGTGCACCAGGTATTTGGGATGCAGGCTCTCACAGTGATGCTGTGTGGGCCAGGCAGAGCAAAAATAACGGGATTTCCACTAAGTATCAGTAAAAGCTGGCAAATGGTCATGTCTGTAATTGAATAGTTTGCAAACTGAGAAGGAAAGGGAGAAAGTCCTAATAGGATAAAATGTGATCAGAATAACAGCCTGCCGCTAAGCAGCTAAAACACAGGCTATGCCTTCTGGGAAGTGAGAGAAAAGCTGAAAATACAGCAATTAAGACCTTTATTTAGCAGTTAACAGGAAAGTACATGCAATACTGTGTGCCTTTGCACAATCAAGTTCCAACAAGTTAAGAGATATCCTTCCAAAAAAGCAGTGCTGTACTGTACTCATTGGGATGCATGATAGGAAAGTGTTTGTTGTTCCTGTTTTTGAACAAGGGTCAATGGAACTAGATCCGTGAAATGGAATGTGACATGAGAGGAACCATCGCTCGCATGAAGGAGTTTTTTAGAGTGACATCCTAAAAACAGTCTTTTGTCAGCACAGCACTGCTTTTCATTGTTTGAGTTTTTAAATTTAATCACTGCTATGGCTGCAGATATTCATGAAAGAGCGAATCACAGAAATTACACAAATGTTTAGGATTTCATGCTTATTCACTTCATACTTATGAGAACAAAAGTAAGGCTGAATATCTGCCTGCAATACTTCCCAGCAGCTGTATTGGTGTTGCAGTGCCCCTCCTTTCAAAGGAGAAATTTGACCTGTCCCATTATTTCCGTCACTTTCTTGGTTTAGGATCTGAAAGACAAACAGTACTTGTAGGTTGTTGATCCCATCTTCTTTCAACACAATGGAAAGGTAGAATTGAAAGAATCTCAGCTAATTTCATCTCATGAAATCTTCTGGTCTTCCTAATCTCTTTCTATGACACAGGGAATGGAGAAACATGAGGGCCCTAAAATAAAGACAGGATGAGTTAAAACCCCCTCAATGTCAAAAGCAAACAAACAAAATGTGGTGACTATAAATGAAAGCAAGAAAAAAAACCAGAACAGTATAACAGCTGTTGATGTGGTTAGAAAAAAGCCAATTATTCTATGAGAAACAATTAAATCAAACAATTAAGCAGGAGGCTGGCATAAGGCAACTAGGTAAAGCCTAGGAGTATGGGAAAGCAAACGGGTTAAGCAGGTTTTGCTGCTGTCTCAATATCCCTGAGGTACCTATGGATAATACTAGGCTTGCCTTGCTCAGGTTTCATTTGAGTTACATCAGAGATGCCAAAAATTGGCGTTGTACTTAACGGAACAGCCCCCTCCCTCCCCAGGCTTCTGTTATTGATGTGAAGACAGGGAAGTCTAAAAAATGTTTTCTTGCTCAGATTACACATATGAGCAATGCCTAAAGAGAATTCAGTGGGAAGGCCGCTCTGAGGTTCCCCTCCTGCTTTTGGGAGAGAATCTTTACAAGTAGCTTATGTCTACTCACTTACTCATTTGGTTCAAGATTTTCATCATTGCTATGATGATTGCTACTTCCTATATTTCAGAAGGCAAGGTAGCCATACATAGTTGAAAACTATTCCACTAGAGTGTAATTTGGATTATCTAACTATTTAATATGTATGGATTTGTGAAACAAAAGCAATTCTTATGCTCATTTTTAAAAAGGCCAAACAAGAGGTTTAAAATAAATATAGATAGATATCTAATAAGGAGAATAAAAGAAACAGGATCGTTTTAAAGCGATATTTGCATACTGAATCTGTATAGAGATGAAAAATATTTACTGTGTACAGGGGAAAATAATGTCTTCTGATTATCTCTACAAATGTTAGATTATCTAAGCAACCACCTCCATTCCTCATTATATGAGAGCAGTTTACTGACTCATTTTATGTTTATAAACCCTTCTTGACTCGAGCATAATGTAGGATAAAGCACCTAATGTTTTCGTAGGATCTTCTGTTCCTTCCCAATTAGTATTTTCCTAATAATTTTAAATATTTTCTGTTATGGGTCTCATTCAGTGTTTGATTCATATAAATTAGAGAGTTATTTTACATTTACTTTCCATAGCCAAACCTGTAAAGGCTAAATAAGAAAAATGGGCAAAATATGGAATGGGCTAAAATGAAAACAAAATATGCAAGTTCTAATCAGTGTCCCTGTCCTGTAATTTGCCTACAGGTTTCATGTTGTAAAGTTAATTGTTTATGCTATTTTATTAGGGATCCATTTGTTAGTAGACGGGGCACTGGGCAAAATTTGTTGATCCCAATGTTTTTGCAGTACCATGAAAGACAATCCCTGCTGCAGATGTAGATCCCTGGTGGTTTTACTTTGTACAGTCATTAATGGTGATCATACAGGTTCTGGAAAGGCTTAGCATGGCAGGACTTGGGACAGAGTCTCCAGGTGAACTCCCTGTGGGAATTGACAGGAATTTCATCTTTTTCCTTTCTGTAGCTCTCACTTTCCTGGTGTTTGGTGACCTCCTTTAGTGTTAACCAGCTGGATTTTACTTTTTGAAAGTGAAAAAACCCAGTTGACTGTCCAATCTGAATGCAACCAGTATCCAAGAGCCATCTGGAGAAAGAAAATATAACTGTAATCCCTATTAGGATGGGGAAAATTTCTTCTGTTTCAGGGACTCAAGGGTGCTATTAACAGCTCAACCACAACTTTTCCATAATTTTGATGTTCTAGTTGTGCTGTACACCAATTTTCCCATGTTTAGAGATGAGGCAATATTTGCTGAAAGAGAGTGTTCTAGAGATAATGAATTAATGCCTATAAAGTATCATGATTTCCCAGAAGGATTACTTGTGATAAGTACTTGAGATATGTCAGGTTTCTCATGACAATGTATTTCGTTTAAAAGGTATTTTAGAATTAATTAATTTCTTCTGTCAAAGTAATATCGAATTTTAAGATAAAGCTTTCTATGATTAAACTGTTTATTTTCCAAGTTTCAACTGTTCACTTAAAAAAACCCAACAACCAAGCAATCAAAAAAAAAAAAAACAAGCCAAACTATTTGAGCAAAACATTTAAAATATTTCTTTGATCTTTTGAGAATGAACAGCCTCCCATATTATACTTGAGTTTGTAGCTCAAGGTAAGCTTGTGATACCATTAGCCTAAGGTTGCTTATGCTTATAATAAATAAAAATCATGAAAAGGTACTATTGCATGGGCCTTCAACATCAACATTGTATGTAATACACTTTTTTCTGAGACTAAGAATATTCCTGACAAGTTCTTGTTGCCAGAAATTATTGTCCTATATTTGGAAAACTTATTTAAATAATTTAATTTAATAACTTAAAAGAATGGCCTAAGGGTTTGGATGTGTGTGGGGGGGAAAAGAGAAGCAAAAAAAATACATCAAAAAGTTGATAAGAAAGTAGATCATATTTTAGATCTCAATTTCAATCCATTTAAAACTGGCTTATCAGATATCTTAGAAACTGCAGCACATAATAACATAATCCTGTTACAGGAACCTTTGAAAAAAAACAACAAAAAAAAAGAACTATCATGCACATTATTCTGAAAATATCATAGAATTAAAAAAACTTTTGTAATATTAATTTGTGTTTAGGTCATATCTTAAACAGTGAAATAACTATTGGGCATGAGGTTCTGTAAAACTCTTGTCTTTTTCTATTAAGCCTCTATTTTAGAAAGAAAACTTAAATGTGAGGTTGGAACAGGAGGGTAAGGATACAATTTAAAGACGGAATGCTCTTTTTTTCTTGCATTAGCTCTCCATTCCATTTTTATGAACCTGAAAATAGCATTGTGGTAGACCCCAAGAACAGCTGAATACTGGTATGATTTTTTTGCAAATACAGATTAAGTTGTATTTTCTAAATGTTTGTGCAGAAACACTAAGTGAGAGATCATTCACACCCTTTATAAATTATATGGCTTGTTGTCAACTGCTGTTAATCTGAGATGAAGCTTGCCAGTAGGGGTGGAATGTGCAAGCTGTAATGGCTCTGCCAGCATCAAGTGTGTAGAAGGTGTTTAAGAAAGAGCCAGCTCTAGCAATGTTGGCACAGGGTGCCTCACTTTGTCTGTTTTTCCTTAATGATACTCTTCAAATTACTTGGAAGCTCTTCCCACATGTAATTAACCAGCACGTTCAGGACAATTAGATGAAGAGTAGTCTGTATTATGGTCCCTTACCCAAAACTGTATTTCCAAATTATAAGACTTGCCTCCTGAGCAGGACCTTGACCTTTAAGACATATGTACCTTATGCTCAACAAAATGCAAATATATGCCATGCATATTAATGTGTGAAAGGCACGTTGCTCGCCTACTTGTCTCTCATGCCACTCAAGGTGTGTCTTACTAGTTCTAGCTTGCAGGAGCGAAGAGTTTTCATTGATATGCTACAGGGTGCTCAACCAGTTCTCACTATATCTGCAAATAAACAAGTGTGAGTACAGATATAGATACATATTTTATCCAAGTGATGCCTTTTCCTGGTCTTAAAATCAAGACTCAAACACTCTTAGAAGGGAAAAAGGGATTTTACCTTGGTATTTATTTTAAGGATCCTTAGGTCCACTACATCCAGGTCGAATGCACCAAAATGCACACCACAATGCCCACCCCCAAAAGATCAATAGGTCTCACTAATTAGCATATCTATCAAAAATTCCCCAATGAGAGGCTCGAGCGAGCCCCCCTCCCCAAGGAACCTTCCCTGGATGGTTCTATCTTAGTTTGCAGAATGTGTTCTGGAGAGGACCTTGGGGTCTGGGGCACACTGATGTCTAACTACGAAGCTTCTAAAATGTTTAGTCTCTCAGCTTGACAAACAAGTCCAAGAATGTAGGCAAAAGCACTAGGAATACAGAAGCTGTAAAAAGGTATAACAGGGGTATAAAAGAAAAGGCAAAAAATCTTCATGGCATCACAAGTGGAAGCCATCCCATGATGCTAATCCTCAGAAATTACAGTCTCAACTTCTCTGCTTGCTGTGCTTTCAGAAAAATATCCACAGATCTCATTGTGTGTAGTATAGGAACATAGCTTCCATTTCACAAACAAAATGTGGCACGGAGCCTTTCCAAACTTTTATAGGAATGTGAAAACTGAACACTGGGAATTAGGAACTGCTCAGTGAGAACTCCAACTTATTACTGCCTCAGGAAAATTATGATTAACTATTCTCTTTCATACTCTGGTTAACACAGTAGCATTGTAGAGAAGTACAGAAATGCACTAGGGATGATATGACCCCAAATCTGAGGTGAACCATGGTCCTAAATTCTCTTTCTGTGTCAATCAGCAGAGTTGTGTTGACTTCAAAGAGGTTCACAGTGTTTGTGCTCTCTAGGAATGCTGACAGGAGAAATGTATGCCATGGACTCTTATAGCTCCACTGGGATACAGAGCTGCAGACTGGAGGGGATCACTAACATGAGATAAACTGATCACTGTAATGCAAGTCATTGATCTTCTACAGATCCTCTTCTGATCAAGGTCTAATACAGTTCAGAATGTGTCTGAATTCAGTGGTACAGTGTACAGAATTCTGTACATAAATCCTTTATATAAAACTCCTTCCATTCCCATCAACTCTCAATTGAGAGATTTCCTATTACCTATATGGCTCCTCAAATTCTTTCTTATTTTTATTCATTACCTTTTCATGAGAGCTATGATTTAACAATACCTTCACATCCATTTAATCCAGTATTGGTCTCTCTTTTTTTTCAATGGTACCATAATTACAGCTTTCCCATTTGCAAAGGTATGCATTTAGGTCTTTAGACCTTTCGTGAAATGAACTTTTCTCATTAAGCTGTGAGTTTTAAGTATACACAGCCATCGCTCTGTTGTCAGGGTAATGGAGGATTCAAAAAAACTAGGTAAAAAAAAAAATACAGATAATAGCAAGGACATTAATTATCCTGTGAGTATGTTTAGAACATTCTCTCCTCATAGCTCAAAAAGTCCTGTTTATCCAGTTTTTGCTCAAGAGAGGGGTACTTGTACATAGTAACAGGCAGAATTCAACCTTTTAGGATCAAGTCCTTTTTATTATGCATTTTATGGGCAGTTCTGTATGTCATATGTCATAATGCATGGGAGAGGAGGGAATGGGGAAGGTGTGGTTAATACATACAATTTAGTTAATACACTTGGAAGAATTAGGTTCTGAAACCTCCGGTCACTGTATCTCTTCCTTTAGTACTGGTCCTGCTATTTCTAATATAACGGGCATGTACATATGCCCAGTTTAAAATTAATATACACCATTTGATTTCATGCCAACTACTTTCTTAGTTGTTTGCAACTACCTCTCCCATGAGGAATTCCTGGGAGCCAACAGTGCTGTCATGAGGCACACACTCTTTGACCACTTTGACCATGAGGCACATGCTCCCATGGTGCTCCTGGTGTCTTTCCCCCTGACTCACAGGGTTGCAGTGGTCATGTTTGGATGATGTTTCAGGCAGAACATGGTGCTCTGGCTCTTCGTAGGGAGCTCAGATTTTGAATTACTCATGACTCTCAACCTGCTTCTGACTGCAGTATCTTTGTCTGTCAGCATTGGTCTTGTGTCAAAGATCAAGATTCAGTCAAGACTGGGTGATTTTATTTCTCTGCACAATGTAACTACTTCCCTATGTGTAAACTCTGGGTTTCCTCAACAAAGCCATGAGCTTTGGCCTGTATTCTATGCATGATTTAACCTGTTATCATGGATATTCCATTAGCCTTAAAAACTTGTAAGACTGGATCTGCTGCCTTAAAGCAAAGATTAACATCTTTATAGGTGTGAGTTTTTGGGTCTCATCTTTTTCAGAAAAATGTCAGTATTTTACACAGAACATTGTCTCCCTTTCTGATTTCTCGTTTCATGTACAGGTGACAGGTGTGCACAGGTACAGGTGACTGACTGTGCTTTGTTAAGAGCCAGGCCATCTATTGCCAGAAATAAGACCATTTTCTGACTAGCCAGCATTCATCATTTACAGTTGTCATGGATTGTTATTTAAGTATCCACCAGCCTATGTGTTTCCAAAGAGTGTCAATGATGCCTTTAACTGGTCCACTAAATGGAATTTTAGCTGTCTTTAATCACCTTAATGTGCTTTGCTCAGTTAACATCCAGAGCCAAGAGTATTAGATCTGAGCATGACATCAAGCACTACTGTGTGGTTGCCCACACTACACAATTGCTAGTGTATTCCCTGCTGCATGCATGAACTTTCTGGGCTTGAGGGAGAGTGTTTAGCTCTAAGGACAAAGCCATGATGTGCCATTTGCATGCAGGACCAAACAACAGCTTCTTGTCTATTATATTGAGCAGCAGATGTATAGCCAAAGAGTCTGACAGTGATCTGCTTCCTTCAGCCACTAAGTTTAACTGATCACTAGTACAAGTCAATGAAGAAGACAGCTGGTTCCAGATGGTGTGGTCTGTAGCAGTTCAGTTCCCAACACCTACAGCCTGCTCTCCTAAAATTAAAAGTGGTTATTTTATTTTTTTTGTCCACAAAACTCTGCCAGCACTGGGGGAAGAGAGGGAGAGAGGAGCTTATAAGGAGGTTTAGGACCAAGACAGGGGGTGCCACTGAAGCCCTTGTGGCCAGGTCAAAGCCCTGTCTTTGATATCCTTGCAGTTTGCTCTTGCAGGTGGGGCAATTCAGCCTCATATTTCCCCTACACACCTGCTCACCCTGGCTCCCAAGTGACATGTTCTCATTATTACTTAATAAAATTAAGTCATACACTATCACACTTTAGTAGTCAAAAAATGCCAAGACTCTGCATCTGATAATGCTATACTGAATAAAAGATCCTGGCCATGAGCCTGCTTATACAGAGACAGTGAGCTGACAAGTTCACACTGAGGATGCTGGTAAAAGTATTCACTAATCTTTAGCCAAGAAAGGTTTTTTGGAATAACCTGCCAAAACATAATTAAGTTTTCCCTTAAAACTACAACATAAGCAAGCAAAGTATCTAATCAACATATACCCTGTCAGCTTCAAATTGTTTTATCCTGTTCAGTTTGGCCAAATTTAGAAATACATCCTCTGAGAGAAGGCACAATCATCCCTCCCCCACCAGCTTCGGGAAAAAATAAATTTTCCTCGAAGGAAAGTGAAAGAGAGAAAAACTATTTATTTAACAAACACACAGGAAAAAGATAATGATGCTAAATAATAAAACCCCTTGTCCTGCTGAGAGAAACCTGGAAAAATTTCAGAGTCCTTCCGTAGATCTCTCTCTCCCCCTCTTTGGAGCTGGGACGGGGTGGTGGGCCCACCTCCAGGGCCAAAGCCTCGGTGGAAAGTCCTCCCAATGTATTCTGATGTTGAAACAGTCCAGCAGAGAGAAACGGAAAAAAAAAATGAAGTCCCAGGAAAACAGAAGTTCAACTCTCTGAAGGAAAAAGAGCTGAGGAAAAAAAACTGCCAAAAGCCGACTGGAAAGGAAGAGCAAGCCGGGTGCTTCCCTTCCCTCTCACTCTCCTGCCGCAGCTGGGAAAAAAGTCTCTATCTCTGTGTGACCTTGAAAAAGCTGCAAACTGCTTTGAAAAAGTTTTGCTCAGTTTTTCCTTCCCCCTCTCAGGCTCAGTTTAAAGACACAGAAAGGCACAAAAATTAATTCCTGGGCATAGGGCAGCGATATAGGATACACATCATAAAGTCACCCCAAGACACCAAGCAATGAAATTAAGGTGTTTTAACGTAAGCTCAAGTGAAATAAACCAGCACTATTGCATTAATAACTGTGTTCTTCTTAGTTCTTTGAGAGAATATGCTTTCAATACAGAGATGCTTAATATTAGGTGATTTGTATTAATTATACAATCAAATCAACAAATTAATCAACAAATTAATTATACAATCTATTAATACAGGTTCAGATCCATTTATTTTGTCATTTTACTCACAATTAATACATGATTTTCAGGCCTGACATTCTCTTGTGACATAATTCAGTCTTTCAAATACTATAGATCATTATTTTTTATTTCCACAGTCCCTTGATCAATATCTAAAGATTTATATTGATACAAAAGAGCTTGTTCCCATGCCAGATCCTCTCCAATTGAAGGTTATGACTCAAAAGACTCATCCTCTCAATAACTACTCAATAAACATTTATTTTCACTTGCATGATTACCAAAACCTTGTGACAGAAGCAAAATACAGTAATTGTTGTAAAATATACTGTTTTCACGATCACTGATCAGTATCGCTGGAGATTCGCTAATGACAACTCCTTGATTTCTCTTTCTCTTCCTCTTTACAATATGTAAGAGGTTTGTTGCAAATCAGAGTTCATTTGTTCAGAGTCAATTTTTTGCAGCAAAATATATGTGAACAAGAGATGAACATTCATCCAGTTTTCTAGTTTAGGTGGGGCTTCATTTCACAAGTTCTAATTAAAATAAATGCTGCAGAAGCATGAGTTGTGCTGTACACGTGTTACGCAGCAGGATTCTCAACATGAGCTGCTCAAATACCAGGAGATCATCTAATAAGGCTGCAGTGACAAATGAAATTTGAATGAGGTTTTTTTTGTTTGGTTTGTTTTTCATCTTTTCATGTATATCCACTGTCTCCAATATTTTAACATAGCCAGAACTATGTGAAGTCATTCCAGAGAACCATGTTCTGAAAGTCATGGTGAATCCAAGCTGCCTGGTATTTTTGTGTCATTTCTGCAACAAGGCTGCTGCTCTCAAGGGTGCTGGATGCTAGATTAATCTATTTCTGAAGAAGAGAGTAGGGTATTTCTGACTTATTATTTTCTTTCATGATGGAAAAAACATGGTGCTTTACCAGTCTGGCAGAACTAGAGGATTTAGTTCTTCTCTCTCACAGACAATGTCCCAGCCCATTGAAGGGAGCAGGAATTATATCCTATTTCATTGAAGCTAGAAATTTATTCTAAGCTGAAAGAACACATCAAAGTGAGATCAAAGTTCAAGGCTTTATGCTTAGCTACTTACTCCCAAAGGCCAAAATAATTAAATTTATTTTAGAAAGATTTTTTATTTAATTCTTTCAGTAGAATCTTTCAGTAGAAAAGATACAGTTTAAATTGAATATAAAAGATTTAATATTTATACTTTCTCTGGGTTTTTTGCTTAAGAACTCATTGATTTCCATTCATCCTAGCATATGTCTTGCAGAATTTCAAACATGCTTTTCTGCTACTATTGCAAAAAATCAGATCCATCCATGATTTCAGACTGTTTTGTACTTGGAGCTTGATTTTGAGTGCTCAGTGACCTAAATTTTGCAAAGGACTCATAACTTTCAGGTAGGACACTGACATTTGAAAGAAGACTTTTTGGCCAGTTGACTCCTGAATGTTTTCACAACTGTTACAGAATATGTTGTGTGTTGCAGTAAAATTGCAGTTTGCAAAGAAGCCTGCTGTTAAAAAGATTTTTATTCATCAATAGACATCCAAAACAAAAAATAACTGAAATTATAACTAAACAGCACTAGATGCAAAAAGACAGCAAGATGTCTAAATGTGATTAGGTGATCGTGGTCATGTGCACGAGCGGACTAGAGTGATCCACTTTCTCTTTTCCAAGCTAAGCTAATAAAGCTGCCCAAACAGATTAAAAGAATTTGACTAACAGCACTGCCAGTGATTATTAGTGTAGAAAGTCATCAAGTTTTCAGTCTGGAAAGATGTACCAAATTTAACTTAATTCACACAATCAGCCTAACTGGTTTTGGGGGGCTTTTTAAAGTAAGTTTCAGAGAGTGGTCATTTTCCATTTCCATAGAAACTGTTGCCTTATTTAACAAGTGCCTTTCTCCACTCCTGGAGATCCTTCATGGACACACAGTTAATTAGAGTGCGCTCCATAGGGACTCCTATCACATTTTGTGATTTCCCCTGTTCATCTGGCACCTCACAAGGCAGAATTCCATAGGTAACTTGAAAAATCAATAGGTTCTGAGTCTTGTAGGAAAAATATGTCTGTTTTTAAAATGCCCCAAAGACAGGGAAGGAGAGATGGAAGAAAAAAAATAGTTGCATCCCTCTGATGCATGCTATTTTTTCATTGACAACTGCATCACATATGAAATTCAATTATAATTAGTTTAAACTGACTTTATGTTTAATTGCTGGTTCAACAGAAGAATAATGTAACACTAAGTTTTTCATCTGTAAGAGTATTTCTTTGCATGTATCACTCAATTTATATCACACTTTTCTCCTCTTTTTAGTCACTTTACATTTGCATGAGGCCTTGTCTGAATGAAGTACAAAAATGATGTCTAGGCTAGTATTTACGAAACAAAACAAAAATACTGTTTAAAATTTGTTTGTAAATAATATGAAGGATGGTTACAGTTAGATGTTGCATGTATATCCTACAAAGTCACTTCCTAGTTTGAAAATGGCTAAATCTCCAATTGTTACTAATTTGTTTAGAGATGGTAGCAGAACTAGAGGAAGGAGGGGCACTGAAAGGACCACACTTGTATGTGGGTGGTCAAAGAGAGGGCTGGGAGAGAGATGATTTGAGCAGTGTTGAGTGGAGAGGGAGAACTGACACAGCAGATTGCTCTTGTAAAAGCAGGATGGCAGAGGACCTGTGTGGGATGCTGAGCAAAAGACAGGTGTCGGAAAGGTCCAGGCATCTCCAAATGTCTGGGTAGAAGAGAGGAGTCTGTATAGTTTCAGAGAGAGATCTCTGTGGAAGACTATGGCTATGTCTGGGGGAGAGACAAAGGCAGGAAATGCTTTCTTACCTCTTTAACTCATCAGCTTCCTCCTTTTGTGCTCTTCTAGGGCATAAGAGCAGTGCTCCCCCTTCCTGTTCTCCTAGCAGTTCCCATTAGGAACAAACTCAAACCATCTTCCTGGGCCTCTGGGACCTCTTGGCAAGGTCAGGGTAATCCACTTTGAGACCAAAGCAGCAGCAGGACACTGCTGCTCCAAGTCCACTGGGATGAGTGGCACCAGAGGAGCTGGTCTGGACCAGGGAAGACAGGAGGATGTTTTAGACAGCGCTACCAGAGCCACACTTCCATGTACCCCAAAGCCACATACTGGCTTCTGAAAGCTGCTGCTGCACTGGACTGGAAGCACATATGTGTGGGGTATGCCCAGCCTCTGCTCTGGAGGGACATCTGCTGAGATAAGGAGATTGCATAACCTCCCAGCAGAACTCCCCTGGAAAGGCAACCACTTTCAGTTATGGTGAGAAGAAGACAGACCCAGAATCCTCTGGGAGACCCTACGCAGATCCTTTGTAACCCATTGGCTTTTACCCTCTGACACCCACCCCCTGTATCCCTATAAGATCTAGCCCTCTGCCCCTGCGAGGGCAGAGAGAGCTCGTCCCTGGCCTCCCCTTCGTGGGGTGCGGACTAATAAAGCTGCCCCATGCGGAACTGCTCTATGGGTCTCTCGTCTCTCTCCTCCTGGTCTGGCCTGGAGATTGCCTCGCAGAGCAAGAGCTGAAATCACGAGCTGAGAATCTCTAAAGAGCTGACAGCCTCTCTGCACAGGCACTCCAGCTACAGCTGAGGGAAGACACCGGGCCCTGGGAAGACGGTTCCTCATGGGACCATCTCTCCGGACCAGTCACAGCTTCCTGGGTCTGAGCTACAGACCCCACACCAGCCGCCTCACATATGGATGGCTTTTGATCCTGCTACAGCAATCACATAAATAAGTCCCTTTTTAGGGAACTTGGGATGAGGCAGAGTGGAAATTAGTACTTATGCATCTAGTGCTTAGATATATATATGTGTGTGTGTGTGTGTGTATGTGTGTGTGTATGTGTGCATGTGTGTGTAAAATCTGTCTATTAGGGCTTATCTTAAAAGTTTTTAGAAAAGTGAATCCTGCAGATTAGGAATTCCAATCGGATTGCAGCTATTGTGTACAAAGATTCTGAACAGAAGCAAGCAAGATAATTTTATCTACATAGTTTCATTGTCTATGAAAATAAAATTTTATTAAAGGAGATTAGCATGCTGGTCTCAGTATCACTTAGATACTGAGAAAACAACTTCTTCCTGTGAACTTCATCCAGTGGAAGCTGTTACCAGTGAAGATAGCATTTAGCCAAAAAGAAAAAGAAAAATAAGGGCCCAGTCTTGCAAAAACCCAATGAATGAATCCCAAGTTACCTCAATCTCAGAGTCACAAATCCTTCCAAGTAAGCTGGGGCAAATTTCCAGCAGACAGCTAATGCTGAGGAACACTTAGGAACATTAAATGGTAACACTCTGATTTGAAGAGGTAGTCTGGCAGAAAGGACTCCACTTAGCCATCCCTCTTAGAGCTACTGCCGCTCACAGGTCCTCATTTTCTCTGTGTTCCTCTTCTTTCTTTAAAAGCATGCTCAGGACAACAGTGCTTTACTCATTATCCCTTTTTGCAGCAGGATCTTCTTGTACTGGGAAAGGCAAAGTGACCTCTATTAATTCACGATTCAAATGAGCGGTTACTCGATCTGAGTTTTGAAGTGATGGGCATTAGGAAAGCCATCTCATCTCTTAAGAGGATCTGTTGTGTAAGCAGAGAAGACCTAAGGTAGATGCTTCAAAAGCTCCCCACCTGCCTGGTTTAGGGCATAAGTTGACAACTTACACTTGGAATAAGTAAATCTCCATCTCTGTCATGATATAGACAGAAATTTTGTTTCTTACAACTTTGATATCACCTAGACTATATTCAAAACAATCAACCTCCTTATCTTTCTCTCCCTACAGGATGTAAGTCTTGGAAATTAAAAGCAAAGTTTTAATATAGGCAGATCAGGTTTGAGCATCAACATGTTTGGGCTTACCTGTGACATCTATCTTCACAATTTAGTTCCTTCCATCCTGCTCTCATCTGAACCATTACAGTGGCAAATCAAGCTATCCTGGTGTGCTGTACCTGCAAGAGATTGTGAATACAGCATTCTGCTCTTGCAGAAATGCTGAAAGTTAAGGAACTGAACCACAGCCATTAAAATTCATAATTATCAATTGTGATGCATACCATATACACATCAACAGCGTTTATAAAAATGAAGAAAATACACAGGTAGATTCAAGAGTAATTGTTACCAAAATATATCTAATAAATACAATTCAAGGGGTAATTTCTCTCCATTGGATATTGTAGAGTTCTTTGCAAACATGTGAGAGGCAAAGCAAGCCACCCAAAAGATTTACTGCAGGCTTTCCTTTCTTTACTATCCACTGTGAAATATTTTCAGCTCTTGACAGGAAGTGTGACATTTGCATACATAGGGAATGAAAAAAGTTACAATTTAATACATTAAAATATGAAAGGAGGAGATAAGAGTTACTAAAAAAAGAGGAAAATTAGCGCATGTTAGGTTTCAGTCTTTAATATGTGATGGACTGACGCTACAAGAAAATATAGGCAGTTCAATTTGAAAATCATTTCATTGGACCACTTGAGGATTTGAAAAGATAGCAAAGTCAAATAATTAAACCATTTCAAATAATGCTCAAGTATTATTTCCCAGAATTGTGGATCTAAGCAGTGAAATCTGAATTTTGTGCTTTGCTAAGTAGGGTCCTTCAGGACATGCTGTGACTATTTCTCAAAGTACTACAATAAACAACCTTTCCTGAAACACCAAATACTATCAGCTGCAAGAAGCATCCAAGCAAGTGATAACTAAAGATCCCAATTGAACTAAAAAAAAAAGAAAAAAAAAGAGATCAAAATAGAACATCACTTCACAGCTCCCATGTACAAAAATACAGAATAGAAATAATTAAAAAGTGATTATATTCTAGAGGTTAAGTGGAGGATGGTCAAGTCCTTGATAAATATCAAAAACAGTTAAGCTGATTTTCAGGGCTATTAAGAACTGAGAGCAAAACAGAAATTCAATTATTTTCTGTCAGTTTGTGAAGGTTCCCACACATTTTAAAGAATCAGTACAATCCTGACCATCTATATTAACAATATAAATCAAAAGGGTAACAATAATATCTGAAGATGTGAGAGACCTTGAAGAGTTACTAAAAAGATTAAAACTCGTTGGCAGAAGGCAACAAAAAGACTGTGATAAAGATCCAGAAAATCACAAACAGCAGAGATTTGGAGGAAGTGAGTAGGGAATGACAGTTCACTATTTGTCACAATATCTTGGGGGCAACTAATGAATCTTAGTTTGTGAGAAACAACAGGACTAAACTAAATGGCTTACAAGATAAATAGGAAGAATAAAAAAAAAAATTAGAGTTTTAAAATAATAAAATCACAGATACATCTCCTCTGCACATATCCTTTCACAAAGGCATTGAAGCACCTAATAGTATGGCCAGCCTGGAGGCAAAAGAGAGCAAAGGACATGCAGAAGAGTCAAAGGCATGTGAAAACTGCTAAAAATAACAGGTGACTGGGACACCAGCTCAGCACTGTTCCTATCATCCATATCAGTTTGTTCCCAGCAGTCCTCCAGGCAAGGCAGGGCTAGTCTTTAGGCTGTAGCAACAATCAGACAATGCCCAGGAAAATCTGAGGAACTGAATGAGCCAGGGATTATTTCCATTATACAACCTGGACAGATCTGGGCTGTTTGGATAAGAGAAGCAAGTTCAGCTGTGGCAAGCTGTGCTACTCCACTTTCCCTAAAGACCACGTCGGACCCCATTTTTTTGTATAGATCTATGTGATCACAGGGATTCCCATTAAGCTTTTGGTGGAGCAGGTCTGCTTGCATTTTACCAAGTTGGAAGGAGCTGGACAAGGAATCCCCAAGACTTCAAAATCATTAAGGATATAAAATGAAAAGCAGAGAAGAGTATAGCCAGGACCTCAGTATAATGTTATAGCAGCCTGAAAGAGAGGCTGCCCTGTTGCTTGTCCTTGAAGCTGTGTGCAAGAGTCTTGTGACTACAGAAAAGAGAAGGAGAGGATAGAGGGATTCATCAGTACTGCTTGAGTGGAAATAAAACCCACACCCCTGTTCTTAAGGCAGGTACAAGAAGGATGGGTATGAATTGAGAAAACCCACATTTTCACAGCAATCTGGCAAGTGGGTTATTCCGTCCCTCCAGAAAACAAGGTTGTGGGGTTTTTTCTGTCTTAGGCTGCACTTGGTCCTGCAAGTGCCCTAATCATCCCCCTAGGAGAGGAAGTCAAAAGCCTGGGCTGCTTCCACACTTTCTCTTCTCCTCTTTAAGACCATGCAAAGACATGATTCTTATTAGAGTCTGTACAGAACATGTGACTTTTTGCCTCATTTATGTCAACATTGCCTTTACACTGGCTGAATATCAGTCAGTTACACCACCTTCAGCCATAATATCTTCAAGTATTTCATAAATCCAAGGTGCAACCAAGATGATGGGTATTTTTGAGAACATATATGTTCCTATATATATGAAGAAAAATCATATAAACAGTAATTTCTGCATAAATGTAGTGTTCCTATTTAAAATTCACAGCAAAAAGAAAAGAAAACGCAAGCTTTTCTTGGAGCTTGCACCCACGAATTGATGATCAGCAGAAGAAGATCCTGTTCACAATGAGTAAATAATCATGTAGCAACTTTGGCATGTATCTTAGTGTAAAGAATGAAATATTTCTATGCAGCTTGACAACCACCCAGACTGGTACTATCCTCTTTATCTTTATAGCTTGGATCAAAACTACGCACATGACAATCAGGCCATTGATAAT
Source organism: Corvus brachyrhynchos (assembly GCF_000691975.1). Classification (NCBI taxonomy): domain Eukaryota; kingdom Metazoa; phylum Chordata; class Aves; order Passeriformes; family Corvidae; genus Corvus; species Corvus brachyrhynchos. The sequence continues at coordinate 6,655,216 of NW_008239080.1, forward strand.
CAGACTGCTGAGAGCCAGACTTTGGGCCTATGGGCTCTGCTTTTCATACAATTTCTTTTTGAACAGGAAAAGTAACAGCATCCTTCATATTCCATTTTTGATATCAGAATAAGGTCACTTAGTCAATCATGTCATTCCATTACATGATTTCTCCTTCCTTGATCAGAGGTCAAAAAATATTTAGTGGCTGTCAATTTTTAAGTGGTCAGCAATACTCACCATTGGGAATGGGACGAAGTGAAGAATCTAGAGCTGTTGCACCATGTGCATGGCAGGGCTGTCTCTTCAGCAACATGCTCAGTTAAGATGAGAGTTCTCTTCTCATCAGAATGGCTACAACTGAATAAAGCAGAATTACAGCAGAGGTAGTGGAAATTCAAGGAGCAGCATCAGAGTTACGTGTATGGCCAGCAGGTATCAACCAGCCGTTTCAAGGAGAGATGAATGAAATGAGAAAAGATTACATTTATGCATGTAACTGAGATGATATTTTAACTAAGATTCCTGTTGCCCTCGTGGGTATGATGGTAGAAGTGGATAATAACAATTTAAAGGGCTAACCCAATCATAACCTTTCAATATTGTTAAAGAGAGTCATTTGAATTTATGAAGAGTTCCTTTGACCCCCTCATTCATCTTTCTTAGTTCCAAAATTTGTATAAAGGGGGAAAGAAAGTTGCATTTTCAATTACATATACTTGAAGTGGATGAATATTGTTGGATTTTTATTGAATTTATTAAGGATATTAAGAGACATTAAGAGTGTCCTACATGGAGATTGTGCATCCCAAAGCTGAAGGACCTCTTCCTCATATGTCCACCAATTTCAGTAGATTGTCTCTTTGAAAAAAAACCTACCAACCTGAGAAATAACTGCTGGAACTAGCTCAAATTGCATCATTTTAACTACTTTGGACAGCTAAAAAAATACTTTGCAATATGTTTAATGTTCATTTCTACCAATACATGTGGAAGAAGTAATGCTCTGAGTACTTTTAATTCTGTGGTGACACAAAACAGCAAGTGCCAAATAACAAGCACAAAAACCTTTTGATGAAAGAAGTCAGCAGAGTCCCATGCTACTGAAGGAGAGGAATTGTTAATTACAGACCTTATGGTTACTGACCTGCCAAGAAATTATAATATTCATATTCAAAAGCATTATTTCCTTATTCTTGCACATTCAGATATTTAGAGTAAGGTCAACACTTCATGTTAAATTCTGTTTTATCTGCCAATACAAGGGAGAACATAAGGCAGTAAAAAACTGAATTCAGTCTCATCAGTATCAGAACTTATTTAGTTCTTATTAGAATTATTTATTATTAAAATATCCATAGACCTAAAGACAAAAACAAGCTTGAAGCAACATGATACATGAAGAGAAGCCAATGAAGCTCCAATCAGTAGCATCAATTTTCATTCATGTGCAGCGGCAAGTCCAGCTTTGGTTCAGGTGGAAAGCCCAGTGGCCAGCTGTTGCCCCAGGGATCTAAGGCCCAGGTTAGGGCAGGATTTAAGTGCCAGCCATCCTTCACTATTTTAGAGAAATGCCACTCCACTGTGACAGCAGTTGAAGACTCCTACATTCCTCTTGAATGATGTGTTTGAGTCCCTGGGCACTGCTAGTGAGTACCTTCAGTAGTGCTTCCCTGTTGGATGCACTTTGCACAGGTAAAGACTTACTCTACCCAAACCTATTTGGCATTCAGGTGAGGCTCCTATGTGCTTAAGTCTTTTTGAGACGTCAGACCTGACTTCGAGCATCCCTTACACTAATTATAATAGCCATGTGGAGCTTAGTCTGTATTGGAGTAGACTAAGTCTTGTCACTGAAACTCCACGGGAATTTCTGTACACAGCCTATTTAGTAGTGTGGGATTAATTTGAACTCATTGCAGCCATCTAACAGTTAAACTTCCAACCTAAGTGACATTGCCTCAAAGACACTCCAGAAGATGATTAATGTCATGTACTATGTGCACCTCTCAGATCCTCTTTCCTCTCTCTTGATCATGGAAGGAGCTTAGGTGCCTCACATAGCCTATAATCAAGGAAAAAAGAGAAGAATTTAATGTTAAAACTATTTAACTTGACACTTTGGTTTCTTGTAATTTGTTAGGTTTTGTGTATTAATTAGGTTCTTTATGGGAAGCGTTGTTTGTTTTGTTACCCATGGTCATTAATATACTTGGACAAGCTGTCATAAGCTCAATACTAAGAAAAACACCTTTGCATTTGAAAACTTAAGCCTGTAGTGTCTTACTGATGCTGGTTTCAAATATTACATCTGGCTGGAAAGCACAGTTTTTAAAAAGAGCAGAGGAAAGCAGGTCAAACCACGAAGAGAGTTCAGTGAATAGGAGGGATACAGCTTTATGCTGATAATTTTATCTTTTCAGTGTCAAGTGACTTGCATTATCCTTTCTGCACCTAAAATTCCTTTGTGTTTATGTCAGTTAATCAAACAATACAAGTCAGTTTTTTTTCTCCAGAGGCAAAGGATATTTCCTGAAGGCCTTTAAACTATGTACTAAAATCCAGATGCATCTAGTTAGCTGTTGATTTGCCTTGAATATTTAAGCACACATGCAAATTAGCTCAGAACCTCTTCTATCAGAAAATGGTCACATAAAGTAATTAAAAGTTAGTTATCAGAGATTCTTTTTGACATAATTCATTCTGTATTTATTAATAATAATACAGTGGAAGGATTTCATTTGTACATTAGTACATTAAATTTATTAAACAAATATTGCATGTGTCATGTAACTGAAGTTTGAGCTTAGTTCAGATTTGAAGAGGTACTTCAATTCTATTTTGGCTACCATTTCTAGTGTTCTTATGCTGTTCTTCAGCGTAAAGTTTTAACATACTACTATGGATACACCAAAAAAAGGGAAGATTCAAAATATTCAGATAGAAAGAAGGAGAATGATTCCCACTAATTTTTAATAAATTTTATGCCTAATTATTATTTCTGTCTTTAAAGTACTTCCTGAAGTGATTTAAATCAAACAAAAACTAGAATGTTCAAACCCTAGTGAATACAAGCAAACTTGGTGCCTGCAGGTCAGGATTTTAAACCTGCATGCTGTTTTGGTACTTTTAGAGTCTGCTTGTACATCATATCGAAGCTTTTAACAATAGATATGCCCTTCTGTCCTCAGAAAAGGAAAAATCTTGGGTCAGTTTTTTTTTGTTTCCCTGCCCCAACTCCAAAGTGCAAGGGAAAACTCGTGCTGAATTTTTGGCTATCCTTATTTCACAGCTAGTACCTAGCACCAGAGAGGGCTGTGCTCCTCTGGCTTGTAAAACTATCTATCACTCCCCTCTGCAGCTGGACAGGAGAGTGAAAATATAATGAAGGGTTCATGAGTTCATAAGTACCAGGAAAGATCACTCATCAAATACTGTCATGATCAAAACAGACTCAAATTAGAGGTATTAATTGAATTTATTACTAACAAAATCAGAGCAGAATAAAGAGAAGTAAAATAAGACCTTAAAAATACCTTACCCCCACTCCTCCCTCCTTCCCATCTCTACTGCCTCCCCCAGCAGTGCAGGGAGATGTGAATGGGGGTTATGGTCAGTTCATCACAGGTTGTTTCTGCCACTGCTCAGGGAGAGGAGTCCTTCCCCTACTCCAAAGTGGGGTCCCTCCCATGGGAAATAACTCTCCATGAACTTCTCCAATGTGAATCCATCCCACGAGAGACAGTTCTCCACAAACTGCTCCAACATGGATCACTCCTCCACAGGGTGAAGTCCTCCAGGCACAGACTGCTCCAGCACGGGTCACAAGTCCTACCAGGAAACCTGCTCCAGCACAGGCTGGATCACAGCCTCCTTTCAGGCATCTACCTGCTCTGGCATGGGGTTCTTCCATGGGCTGGGTCTCTGCATGCCCATGGGTTTCAGGGTCACAGCTGCCTCACCATGGTCTGCACCATGGGCTGCAGGGGAATCTCTGCTCCAGCACCTGCAGCATCTCCTCCGTCTCCTTTTCCAGCAGCCTTGGTGTCTGCAGAGCTGTTCCTCTCACATATTCTCACTCCGCTCTTCTCTGGCTGCAATTACAACTCCACAATCACTTTATTTCTCTTCTTAACTATGTTATCACAGAGGCATAACCATCATTTCTGATTGGCCCAGCCTTGGCCAGCAGCATGTCCATCTTGGAGCCAGCTGGGATTGGTTCTGCTGGCCATGGAGGAAGCTTCTGGCAGCATCTCACAGAAGCCACCCCTGTAGCCCACTCACCATCCAAACCTGGCTGCACAAACTCAATACACTGCCATATGGCATGAGGCATTTGCTCTTTCTCTAGAAGTTATCCCATGCTAGAGAGTCATGAGTTTGGTGATTATGATTCCAGTGCACTTACTACTAGACGTCCTGCTAAAACCTGATAAATCATACCCAAACTTCCAAAGATCTTCTGAAAGGGCTCAAGTAATATGGGAGATAAAATTTATTTTTACAGTTCTCTGTGGAAGAGGTTTTGGAAACCAGAGTAACTTCAATCCCTAACAGCCTAGCTTTTACCTGAAAGTACTTGAGAGAGCTCCCATGTGCCTCAGCAGTCAGAAAGAGGGTTTATTAGCTGCCCATAGTCAACAGAATATGCCCATAGTCTCTCTCCTAGTCTATTCTGGGGTGCTACATTTCAGACAGAAGAGTTTAGGATGTTAGCAGCTGGCAGAGGCAAAAGATTTTTTTGATGACTTATGTGTGTACTAATACATGGATTATTCTCATTCTTTAGGATTCAGGTAGAATTTAGGATTTAGGTAGAATTTGCCATCCATTAGAAGTTAACAGATCTGAACCAGCAATGTCTCTTTTTTCTGGTACTTTATATTTCACTAACTCCTAAAACATAGTAAAACCTAGTTGGTGTTAATCTATTGGTAACTGTAAAACCAATCCTCTCTAAGGTCAAGATGTCTGAAATTGTAAGAGAAAAAGAAGGGAAAGATGAAGAAGAATGGACTTCTACAGCCTTCAGCTTCCATAGTAACAAAGGGGTTTGTAGTAAAAGTTCAGAGTACATTTCAGGAGAGAATATAAAGCATCATACAACATTTCAAAGTTGGAGGTGTCAGGAAAGCATTATCAGAAGAAACATGATAAAGGTTAATCAACACATCTTTTTTTATTTCTGATGTTTTTTATCGGAGACATTTCTAACAGAAAATGAGGTATTTTATTCTGTATAACCACATTTCCGTGGCAACAGATTTAGACCCACCCATACCCAAGAGGGCATTCAGAGCCCTCCTCTCCTCTAGACCTGAGTCATTGTTGAAATACCCCATGTGGTAACAAATTCCTTATTTTTTGCAGATACTGTTTTCTCACTATCTATTTATCATAAACTAGTTTCCTGATTTATATGACTCACTTTATGAAAATTATTCATTTCCTATTAAATTTTGACCAAATCATAGAGTCAATTGTCATACAATCAATTTTTTCCAAAGTCTGTGGGCTTGATTACACAGTGTTTAATCAAATAAGGAATGATATTTCATAGGTAGCATTATTTGCAGTTGAGCTAATGAGCAGAGCAACTGGAGAAGCCAGAAAAAAGAGCAATAACAGGAAAGGTAGTTGGGACAAGTAATGCATGAAGTAAAGGCTGTGATGAAAACCGAGGCAGCTACCCAAAAATTTAAAGCTTCGTGTTAACATTGAGTAGATATAAATTAGTCACACAAGAGCTATCACCTGACATATGTTCAATTTCCATGTGTTCTGAAATGTAGGGATGGAGCTGAAGAAGAATGAATATTTGAAGGAAAAGCAGATTAAAAAAAAGTTTCAGGTACAACTGAACCCTTGCAGATACCTGCTGAAAACAGTGCCTGAAAAACAGATATATGTTCAAGAAAAAAAGATTTATGACCAATGCCAAGGACTGTGGTGGCTGGTAGAGCAAAGAGCTGTTGACTGTCAGACTAGATAAAAGGATTAATCCATGTTATTTCTGCTTTGACACAATCACAATGAGTCACAGAAAGCCACCAACTTCAACAGAAATTGAGATGGTATTAATGTTTTTAGGGACAAAAATAAACATTCTGAAACTCAACAAACTTTGTGCTGCCTATTGTTCTACCATATCTGAGAGGATGGACAGAGAAGAAAATACTACATGAATAAGCATGAAACTGCCCCTTAAGCATACTCTTATTTTATATGGGTTTTATGCTCCCATGTGCATGTCCCAAATACATTTGAGGCATTTTATTTTTCTGGATAAACTTCTTTCATTGTCTTTAAATCTGTTGTATATTTGAAACAATAGTAGGAGTTTTGTGTTCCTTATTAAAAAAGTAACTTTTAGCCTATATAAATAATAAATAAAGGAATAATAAAGCCTTATTAAAAGGCTTCACAAAGTATTCTGTCAAAATACTTGACATCAAGACATCCCAGTCTCGTAAGTATTTTGTAAGAATCTAGAATTAGCTCTTAAACAGCTTTCAGTTCAAGAAATCAAACACACACCAAGTCTTTTAACACAGACTTATATATATATCTATATATAGATATCTTGTGTCAGACCATGTAATTTCTTTCTATTAACCATCCACTGAACTTCTCAGTTACATCTATCAAGAGATCAGTTTCTTCTTTTTTTTTTTTACTTCCATAGCAGCAATTAACAGCACAAAAGAGAAGATAATAGAGAAAGTTGGAAAGTAGCATAGGTTTCAGATCAGAAGTGAAGGTGTTTTTCTTTCAGATCTGCAGTGAAAGAGCAAACTTGAAGGGAGAAAGTAAGTTATATACAATATTATGGCCTTTGACACCAATTTGAGCCAACATAATTCAACAGGAGCTTCAAAGGGTGATTTCAGTGATGACCCACTGTTCTGTAAAATACTAACATAGTTAGCTGGCTAGTTTGCAGAAGTTATTAGTGGAATATTACTTAAAAGAATCTAGGACTTTTCAGATACAATATATTTGCTAGTTACTGCTTCACTGACTGATGACAAAGAAGTGAAGCACACACCAAGGCCATCCACAGACTATTTGGTTTCCTTATGAAACAGGAACATGCATAATAGAGAAATAATGGGGGGGAAAAAGTTCCTTATATTCTATTATAATGAAAGAAAGGAATCAAATGTTGTTTCTGAATAAAACTGTGCTGGCTGAGGTGTTCAAGAAATCTGTTTTTCACATGCAGTGTTGAACTTCACTGCCAAGAGCTTTGGAGGACTGCTAAGAGCGTTGGTAGAATATAGACTTTTTACACAAACACTTGTGTTTTAACTTGCAATAAAGTGCAGATATTTAAACTACTTTAAAAGTTAATAGCTCATTTTTTGTCTATGACCATGGATCTGCTAGGAATTTATTTCACTGGACCCTTTTTGCATAATACGTTTGGTTTGAATGTTACCTTATTATTGTTAACTGCCATCCCTTCTCTGCTTAGAATATCACCATGGACTTTGCAGGACATTCCCACTTCCCTCCTTGTACAAGCTTCTTGCTATCTCCTGCATATCCTTAGATGGGTTTATTTTTTATTTATATATGGATTCTGGTTCATTATCTGTCAAAAACCCGCATGGATTTCTTTATCCTAAACTCTCTACTCTGCTATCAGGAACTTTGTCAGTGTTTTTAAAATAACACCCCTACAATGGCAATAGTGCTTAATATTGGCAAATTCCCAGAGATATTTTGTGAAGTTTTCAAATGGAAACAAGACTCTCAGTTTCAGGAATACGCAGCAAGGGAACAAAATATCAAGCTAAACTGATCTCAAAGGTGCAGCTGCAATGCCAGCTCACTTTCTTCAAAAGAAGCAAGATTTTTTTTTTCCATTGCTGTTCTGCTGAAAACATCACTGTTCTAAGAAAGGTTGTTACAAATTTGGAAAGAGCGATGACATCGTATGGGGTTTTTACACGTTAACATTAAAACTTTGTGCTGATACTTTGTGCTACAATGCAGACTTTGGCTTCTGCGGGAATTTGCCTGGCTGAGTGTTAGAATTCCATTTCTTTAACCCAAGTTTCCTAATGATTTCCTCCGTTTCCAGTTTTCAAACTTCTTCTGCATCTGACCCTGACCAATACTAATTAGGGTACTCCCTTTAAACTCTCATCTGCTCCACCAAGTGTTTTAAAGGACGCCAAGCACACCAAATTTTGTGTGCAGCTTCTGCCATCTCCTGTATATCTGTTTAATCTCTGGCAGGTTTGCAAATAGCAGGAGAGGAGGAATAAATTAATGTTTATGGGCAAAACCAGTTAGAGAACAGCAACGTTGCAACGTACTGATTCTTCCTTCAGGAAAAAAAATATCAAACCAAACCAAACCAGAAATCTCCTGTTCATTAAAATCTAATTGTATTGATTGGATATTTAAATGAAGAAAAAGCTTTTCTTTTTACACTGTGTCATTTTTACAAGTGGAAAGTATTTAACAAAAAAATGCAAGGTGGGAAATGTTTGAAGAATGTTCTGGTTTGGGAGACGAGTATTTTTTTTACTTGGTGCAGGGCATTATGGTAAAGAGATTTCATAAAGTTACATGAACAATGACAAATTTCTTGGTTGCGCGCCCTTTGAAATCAGTATTTACTGTTACTACAGAGATCTGTCAAGAATTTAGTTATGATTGTTTTTATGAGACCTTCCCAATCCTATTAAGTGAGCTAAATACCAACTAAGGGCTAACCCAAGCCCCAGTGAAGTTATTATGTTATTTATCTACCCAGACAAGAAATCCAATCTCTCCTGCACAGATTTCAGGTCACCTACAAATGAGCTTTTTCTTTCTTGTTTACAGGAGTTCTCCTGAGCTTACCTAGTAAAAGGTTTCACTCTCAGAGAAGACAACCTTCCATCCCATAAATCATCTTCTCTCTGTGTTGGGCTCATGTACATCTTCCTTCTAAGACACCCAAAGAGCCAAGAAGAATTACCTGAAAAGGAAAGGAAGAAGGAGGAATTTGCAGATGCATGGAAGACAGAGTGAACAAATGCTAAACTGCAGTCTCCTTTTCTGCTGCTGCTTTCTGAGGACATACCATGTTGATTGGCTTTAGATCGCAGACTGTCCTGCTGTTCACAGAAAAGGCATCTAAGCAGTAATTCAAGAAAAAATGGCCAGTTGAACATGCCACTATTTTTAGATAATAAGAAAAGACAGTTTCAAATGGTTCAGAAGGGCTATATGATTACTTATGTTGTACATTTCAAGGATACCAGAGGAAATAACATTTTCCTACATGAGACCCAAAATCTGCAGTAAGTTCATCTTTTAAAAACCAACTTTTTCAAAAAAGCTGTGTACAGAACTGTGACTCACCACTCCTAAGTAGTTTAAGAGAGGAAGGCTAAACTAAAAAGCAAAGAAATAAAGGCAAACCTAGTGTCTAGCCTCTTCCCCACATTTCTGCCTTGCTTCCTACCCAGGAAAGATTCAGAAGAGTTTATAAAGATGAAGAATCACAGCTCTATAAAAATTTAAAGAGGCAAATAGAAAAAGCTACTTTGAATGTCTCCATAGGGCCCTCAAGGTCTTAATTACTAGTCAAAAGATCACTGAGCAGACTAATTGAAAACGAAGTGTAGGAGAAGTGAAATCTAGCCTTATTCAAGTCAGTGGGAGTTTTATTATCAACACTGACAACAGCAGAATTTCACACAGGATGTTTACTCTTGCCATCCTGGTAAATAACTCAGCACCTTTTTTTAACGCTCACTGGGAGACTTTGTAGCAGCCCAGTACACCAAATCTTACATCCTGATCCTTGCTGTGTGGTATAGTCACAGGGAATGTGAGCACATCTGTGTAGACAGAGGGGACAATAGTCACATGTTTGTATGATTTCTTGGACTTTAAGAGATTATTAAAAGACTTATATGAACATTATTACTTATTCCTTGCATATAGGTAACCCCTAAATTCCATGCAGACTTCAGTACTATGAGAATTTAAAATTATTTTTTGACTTGTTCCTTTTTTACAGCCATCATCTATTTGACTGTGCAAGGGTCCCTTTAAAGTAAGAAACACAGTGCACACAATTTTGCTGCTTTTTTATATCTACTTACTGTAATTTTTATTCAAATAATATTGAAACAAAATTAACATTCTAGCTTGAATTGTCGGTTTGATGTTTGCAGCATTCAAAAAAGAAAAAAGCTGCAAAGTATTGAGATTCAAGAGCACAGAGAAATTGTGACAACATTTTGATTAGAAAGTAGATATTGTCAGGTATTAAAATTTGACGCCCCTTTATTAAATAGAAAATGTGCTATCTGAATGAAAATGCATTATTTTCCTTTCCTATACAGCTATGCATGAATGTGCTTAAAATCTTCACCCATAGAGTAAGGAGCAGCAACATCATCCAAAACAGCATTCAGTGAAAGCACAGAAATACTGGAGATTTTAAGATTCAAATTCCTC
>NW_008239080.1:6665735-6670108 GCF_000691975.1 Corvus brachyrhynchos
TTAGGTTGGATACTAGAAAAAGTTTCTTCACCCAGAGGGTGGCTGGGCACTGGAACAGGCTCCCCAGGGAAGTGGTCTCAGCACCCAAGCTGACAGTTCAAGAAGGGCTTAAACAATGCCCCCAGGCACATGGTGGGATTCTTGGGGTGTCCAAAACAGGACCAGGAGTCAGACTTGATAGCCCTTATGAGTCCCTTCAACTCAGGATATTCTATGATTCTGTGAACACAAGGGTATTATTCATATATATCTTTGTGTCATTTAAAATTCACAAAAGCTGGGACACAAACATCAGTTTCATGGTTTTAATTAAGATCATTATTTTTGCTATTGCTGTAACTCGTACTTTTTCTCACTAAAGTGAAATTTTGTCAATATTTATCTTTTAGCCTGGAAGGTTGAAAGATAAGCTTTTTCTAGATACACATTTCTAGAGTGACTCCAGAAGGGCATTCTTGCAACAGGAATATGCTCTGTGATTGATAAAGAAAAACAGAGCAAGCCAGGCACAAGGGAACTCTTTGTTCACATGTTCTGCAGATTGCATTTTCCTCCATCTTTCTCTCTCTCTCTCTTTCTCTTCCTACTCTGTTATTCCATTTAATTTCTTCACCCACATTTCCAGACAAAATCTTTATTGAGTAGAAGATGAACTATACTGTCTAGATTCTCACTACTTGGAAAGAGCAGAAACAGCAGAAACCTTGCCCTTCTGAGGTTAGTAACTAAAAGGCATCTGTTCATTTCAGAAATGAGTCATGATTCAATATATTAATTAAATTTATTAAAAAGGCAGGATATTCTGTTAAGGAAATGTCCCTGTCTGTCCTGCCAGCAGCCCCTCTGTCAGTCATATGCGCACACCTGAGCTGGGATGGAGGCCCTTTCACAGCTACACTCCCACACTCACACAGTCACACCAGGCTTCCGAGCTGGCTCAACCCCAGGTTTTCACAGCAGAGTGTCAGATGAACCAATCCTTAAAATAATTTAGTCTTGGTGAAATAACAAAATAGTACAAAACCAGCTCAAGCTGGTGCCTCGGAGGAGGGACCCCAAAAAAAGGAAACTCTGGGCATTTATCCCCTCACAGTCCTCACAGACACAGGAAAGTCCTAGGCTCCTGCTGTGTCTTTAAATGTCCAGTCCTCTGGCCAGGCCACAGGCCCCCAGGCCCTTTGTTGTGCACAGGGTTGGCAATTCCCAGCCTCTAGTCTCGGGCTCCCAGAGCTCAACCAGGGCCTCCTACTGCAGCTGCTCACTGAGACACCAGCACTGAATGGATTCCTCAACAATTTGACTAGGGGATTTATTGCTTTGTTTTTCCTTCTCCATTATGATAAATATTTTAATTTTTTGCAACATTATTTAATAGTATTTATTAGTATTAATAGTATTATATAGTATTTAATAGGATTTTTTAAAACATGTAAACTAAATGATGTTTTCCTCAAAAGCTAACTCATTATTAGTTTCTCACTAATAACCATTTTTAGGTTTTAGGAATAAAGTTCTTTTAATGTCAGTTTCTCAAAAGCCTTGAAAGCAGATATTGCTGATATACCTAAAGTTACTCTATTTTCTGTCGAAACAGACCCCAGGGTCTTCAGAAAAACAAGCGACAGATGGGTTAATCAATTTTTATTTATTAAATGATAAGTATATCAGATTTAAGAAACAAGGGAATCTGTACTCTCTGTGTAGATGGATGACACTAAATTGTGTTTCATCATGCTTAGCACTGTTTGAACAAACAACACTGTAGTGTTCAGCCAGTGTGAATTCATTTAGTCTACTGGGCTCTGTGTTTGAAATCCTGTCTAAAAGAAAACTTCAAGGAAAATGGTATTTTCACTTAAATTATGCTTTTTCCTGTGCAGGCAGTGAACTATATTTACTATATAGATCACAGCACTTCATTGTGGCAAGACTTCTGTAAACAAAGATAAAAGAAATAAACAACAGTTTCCTGAAAGGCAATTTACAAATAAATATAATATTTCTTAATGGATTTTATATTATTATAACTTCATATATATAACCCATGGTGGTACGTTATCCATTTATTTATTGTGCTAAGGTAACAGCTATTACAAACTGTAATGCATGTCTGGATAAATGAATATTTAGCCAGTTGTTTATCTTATAGCAAGATCCAAAGCATGTTTCAGGGTACGATGATGGTAATTCTAAAGGAACAATCACTAAAATGGACAAGGAGTGGACAAGGAGTGGACAAGGAGTGAACAAGGAGATTCTAGAGGAGTCGTTGCCTTTGAAAGATCAGGGTTTGTGGCAACTTTTACAATGGATAACCAAGACAAGGCAATTCGACAAGCAATTTTTGTGTTGCATAATTACACAGGCTGAGCAATTTTTATGTTGCATAATTACACAGGCTTAGCTTGTCCCATTATATTTTTATTCCATAATGCCCTATAAAACCAAATGCCCTTCAAAATCTTCTACATTGTTGTGGGAATTTAGAATCCCACATTGAAGTCCATCTTCAATTTCTTAATTTTTTGGGACAACAGAAAGATAAATACAGATACCATCTTCCAGTGAGTCCCCACATGATGAGGTCAAAGCAATGAAGGGAAACAAATTTAGATACCATCCCACTCCCTTAATGACAAACAATTAAAGAACAACACACCCCTGATTGAGTTGTCTTGCATTAAAATTAACACACAGGTAGGAAAGCAGAGAGAGTACCTTAGCTAAATAAAACAGAACCACACTAATCTAGGAATTTTATCATAGTGCTAGTAAACAAAGCAAATAATACATAAATGACAACCTTTCTAGCTACATATGAAGGACTTAGACTGCTAATGTGTTAAAAGGCTCTCTCAGTTTTAAAACCCAGCATTGTTTTGGAACCTCGCCCTTCACCTATACCATTCAAACAGAAATACTTCTTGGGAAGCATGAAGGCCTCTAAATTTGTCTATGCACTTTCTGGAGAAAGCAGTAAAAGGTAGCAATGATTATTATAATAATTTTGAAATCTAGCAGTTGACCTATTAGCTGATAATTTAATACAGTTGCCCATAATTAGATTTAGTCATAAAATGTGCGCTTGCCCATAATTAGATTTAGTCATAACACGTGCACTTTCTGACTGATTTGCTTTTTCTGTGACTATTTTAATATTGGTCTTAAGACCAAATTCACAGTGTATTACTATTGGACAAATATGGTGAGTGCTAGAGCAGAAGAGACAGATACAAAATATGGAAACTCTGAATTCTTTCTAGATCTATATTATTCATAGATTTTATCAATTCTAAATACCTACAAGAGAAACAGAATTTCAGGCACGCTGGCTGCAAGATTGCAGAAGGATCTCATTATTTTTTGTAGGAATAAACAGAGATATTGCCAAGTACTCCTGGTGGAGAACTGGCCACTTAGAGACAAAAAAGCTGGCCACTTAGAGACAAAAAAGCAGGAAGAGCTGCAGAACTGTCTTCTTTCTGAAGCCACAAGAATTCAAGTTTAGTCAAATAAAAGAAGGAAAATGAAGCAGGTCTTTTAAGGCTTACCTGAACTCCAGCTCAGAGGCAGTAAAGAAATAGAATGGCAGAATCTTTTATGTTGGAAAAGACCTCTAAGATCAAGTCCAGTCATTAACACAGCACTGCCAAGTCCACCACTAAACCACATCCCTAAGTGTCACATCTATGTGTCTTTTAAATACCTTCACAGATGGTGACTCAACCACTTCCCTATTCCGGTGTCTGACAACCCTTTTGGCCTAACTGTTTTTCTTATCTACTTTTTCTCCCTTCAAGATATTAGAGCTGTCAAAAGATAATTAGCAGATGAAGCTTTTTTTCTAAGGCACATCAGAAAAGCAGACGGTGACAATAGCGAGCAAAGGGACATTACAAAAAACCATTACTTGTGACACAAGCACCCACTGTAGTAGTCAACACGTGGCACGTGGGTGCCTGCTGGCCCAAAGTATTTCCCTGCTGCTCTTTCTGCTGTGATGGACCACAAGGACTGTTCTAATTCAGGAAATTATCAAGGGATTGTCTTGGTTTGAAAGACGGGTGTCTGCTAAGGAAGGCAGAAGCCTCCCTTGGAATGGCAGATGCAACTCCCTTCCCTCCAAGTTATTATAATTTTGATATCAAGGAGGCTTCTAAGCAAAGATGTGGGAAATAGGAATAACAGTTCTCTACTATTATATATTATATATATAACCAGTCAAACAAACAGCAATAACTATGGCAGTAACAGCGAACAATCACAAACCCAGTGCCAGCCTTCTCGGCTGTCAGGCCCTTTCCCCTCGGGTGCAGTTCCGCTCGCAGCCGGCAGGGGCGCTGGGGGGTGCCCGGGGGCAGGGGGAGTGCGGC
>NW_008239080.1:6670182-6719478 GCF_000691975.1 Corvus brachyrhynchos
ACTGGGCAGCTGATCCCAGTGCCCAGCCGGACCCTCAGGAACAGCAAGCTGGAACGGCAGGCTGGAATGGCAGGGACGAGCACAAAGCCCGGGTGGCAGATGCGATGTATCCAAATGGAGAATGAGAACCCCCCAGAGGTCTGGGCAGGCAGGGCAAGCACGGCTACAACGCAGCGAAGGCTCGAAGCAGCGGTGGGACAGGGCAGCCACAGCCCGGCCTCCAGCCGGGCAGGGAAGGGGGGCTTGGGATCCCGGGGTCTTTCTCCACAGAAGGAAAAAAAAACCAGCCGACGAAAAAAACACAGCTTCCCTCTCCCGCGTTCGGAAACCGAACTGCCCACACACCCAGGTGAAACAAAAGAATAGCCAGGTGCCCCCACCCGCAGTGGGTAGCTCTTTGTTTTCCTTAAGTACCCAGCAATTTTCCCCTCTTAGCAACAGCATGGGGGAAAATTCCTTTAACAGAAAAAACTAGGAGAAATCCTAAAAACCACAACAGGGATACAAACTCTTGTTTATACACATACCAGTGTTGCTGGAACAGACCCCAAGGAGAAATTATTTGAGCCAGTACAACTCAATTTCAAAACCTTTTTAAATGTCACTCAAGAAAAACTGATGTTGGAAGCCTGATACATGTGTGACCAAGTAACCTCCCTTCTATTTCAGTCACAAGTGTGGAGGGGAGTTTGGAAAGTAAAATGGGAAAACTGGGAGTTCAATAAAGAGCCTGGTACACATGTTTTTGGCAAAGGACAAGATACTCTGTGGGTTTCTTTGCAGAAGGTTAAGCACAGATGTGTTTATTCCCCATGACTTCCCTAGCGAACACAACTTTGAAACAAGGAAGATAACTTTGCTTTGTGCCAGTTCCTATTCTCATTAAAAGCAAAGCTCATTGAGCACTATCTCTTCTCTGGCTTCCCCTCGTATTTTGTGTAGGAATAGGTGGTCTCATATCCCAATTTAACTCATACAGGAAAATTACAGGGGGAAACAGGTGGGCATAGCAGGGAACCAGTCACAGTTTTATAGTCTTTTCCAAAGGACCAGCTGCCCCAATTACCTCTGCCTTAATGTCCTTTAGTCATTAATAGACATATATAGGTATATATGTGAGAGTACTATATATACATATATATATTTATATATATGCATAGGTATTTGTATATGTCTATATATGTTTATATACACATTGTACTCTATCCTATTGTGAGGGACAGGTCTCTGTACAGGTAGTCCCAGGCAATATGTAGAAAGAAGGAAAGGAGATTGAAAGAGGAAGGTGTGGTGGCTTCAGGTGTGGCTCCCCCAGCCACAGTGCCAGAAGTGCTTGGAGAGGCTGGCGCCAGTTCAAGTGCCAAGGAGGCCTTGGAGAAGGCAGGGAGAGCATCAGGAGGAGCACCATGCCTGGGACACAGAGCACATGAGAGCAGAAAGGCAGCAGCTCATCATGCAGCTGCAGGACTGATACAGCACAAGGCTGAGCAGAGCACTGGTACAGAGGTGAAAACTCTGATGTGTCCAGAGAGGGATGATGGGGAACAAGGTGCTGCAGACATGATGGGTCTGCCCACAATACCCTCGCAGAGTCCAAGCTCAGTGACATGGTGGGAAATAGTAACTACCTGTATAAAACCTGAGACCAGGCAGGTGTCCTGGGGAGCTCAAAAGGTGAGTTTTTACCTCCACACTGGTAAACCTGAGTATAAAGCATGGCCTATTAATGTGTTATTTGCATGGATACTCTGTGTTTTTCCATCACAGTCTTCTTTCATGGTATAGAATATAGTCAGAGCAGGCATTCCCAAAGCTCAGAGGTGTCACACTTATCAATGCCTCTTCAAACCTTGTCACAAATTGTTGAACTGCTATTTGTAGCTGCACAAGCTTGTAAAATTACTCCCCTTAGGTCCTGTTTTGTGAACGGTAATCTGTTTTGTGAATAGATCCGTTCTCAGGATTGCAGTCAATTGGTACTATTTGATATTGTGGAGTCGTTCACAGAGCCAGTTTCCCTTGCTACATACCTACCTGATGAGTCTTTACAGCCCTGTGATACTTAGGTTGCTGCTAGTAGCTTATATTAGAGGTGACCTATAGCCATTAGAAGTTTTTAAGATGTGTATTCCCTCATGAGACTTATTTCGTTTACCACATTTAAGTTTGCTTCTAACCTACTACTTTTGAATGATCTCAAACTTCTTTTCTCTCAATCTTTTTATATTCACATGATGGAAATCACGCAACTGCGTGGTAACAGTAGTGTTTTTCTCAAAAGTACATGAGGTTTTGAAGGTTATAAGTCATTATGCCTTGGAGTTCTCTGCTTCACCGTAATTTACTTGGATTCTCCACATTTTTAACTGTGTGGTATGCATGGATACATTCTGTTTCCCCAGGAGCTCCCAGTTTTGCTTAATCCCAAACTGTTTTCCTTTAGGGTTAGATTTTGGATACAAACAGAAATTTTCTTGACTAGAAGTAGGTTCTACAGATGCTCAAGTGTAGTTTCTCAAAGCTACATAGCAAGCAGATATGTGAATTCTATAAATACCATTGGAGACTTGTGCCTGGACTGGGGAATCTCAAACGCTTAAGGACTTTTCCATTTGCTTCTGATAAACTCTACCTGTCATTTATCCACACCCAATCTGAACTATCCATTTATCCCACAGGTATGCTTGGCACGAGTAAAATATTAATAATAAATTAATTTTGGTTTTAGCTCTCTTTTGTATTTAAAATTAAATTCTGAATACCTTTGAAAGCAAGAAACTGATACTTTAGTTTTTATTTCTGTAAGTCAGAAAAAAAGAAAAAAAAAAGAAAAAAAAAGTGGCTTCATAGGTCTTGATTATGCTTAATACACTGTTCTAATATGCCTATCAAGATAAGCTTCTGGGCTGCTGTAGTCAAGAGTAACAGCCCTTGAAGAAAACAAACACAAAGAAAAGAAAATACTGGTAAAACAAAAGGGTGTTGGCAAAATGATGCAAAAAAAAAAAATATTCAGTACAGTGTTATGCTTTACACAAAACTATGGATCTATGTAACCAATGCTTATCTAACTGAAAGAAACCTAGTTAAATAGTATTTAAATTCCCATATAAACAATTGTAACTAATATCACAAAGCAATTTCAGGATGACTAAAATTGCATTCTTTGGAAAACTTGCTATTTGCCGCTCCTGCCCCATCTGTGGGTTATGCAGGAAGGGACAGGTGAAAAAGACATGCTTGCCTAAATAAAGAATTTTGTCCTAGATTTTCAGATTTTTTGCCTGTTTCTGATAAATTTTAATCTCTTGCTTTCTTTATATTTGAAGACAATGACTATATTTCTGAGTAGGTCTGTATTTTCCTCCCTGAGGACATTTTGACTTTTCAGATATGACTGTAACAAAAATTAATGATTCAGTGGACTTACTCTTCTGGGAGATTAGCCATCAGGGCCACCTGTCGGTATGGCATGTGCTTGCCTTTTCTCAGGATTGTGGTGTCTTAGGCCTTTCTTGTGATTTACCAAAAGAATTTCCCACAAGTACTTTCCACATTGTTGTATTACATAGCAAGGTATAGAAAACACTGTGGTGACCCTGACACTTCTGCTGCCCATTCCCAGTGATCTCAATTTTCCAACTCTATACATCATCCACTCTATCACAACAGCCAGGAAAACCTTGCTATCTTGTCAAAGAGATTCAAATGATGCTTCAGCTACTTTCTTCACTTCACTTTCTTCAGTTATTGCATATACTGTCTTTCCTTCTTACTTACTTCTTCCTACTTACCTGGGAAGTCATGACCAGTGTGATGGTCAGTACCAGCAACTGGAGCAGGGCTGCAGCCTCGGGAGCCTGCATGTCTGTGTGTCACCAGCTGGGGAGACTGGGACAGGGGCATCCCCTGTCTGAGCCCAGCTGCTGGAGGACCTGCCTCTCACATATGTGCAATGTGTCCCTGCTTGTGGCGCAAGGCTTGAAACTAGATGACTTCCCAGGCATCTTGCAACCCAAACCATTCCACGATGCACTGATCAGATGTCAATGAAACAGAAAAATTTGGATGGAGATTCAGACATTTCACATGGCTAACACAACAAGAGCATCGAGACCTGATTCAGTGCCTGAACCCTGAAGCTGATCAAGGAATATAGTAGTACAACCTTGGGTTGTAAAACCTCTGCTTATAATCTAGGTTGCACGGGTTTTTTTGTAATTCATTTTACTTCCTGATACCTGAGGCCATCATGCTCATGGTGACACAAACTGCACGAGATTTATGGAAAGGGTGAGATGACAGCTGAGAATCTTCCATCAAAATTATTTTTACAAGGCAGGTTTCATTAACATCAATGGTATGAATCATTATATGACAGCTTACAAACAGAAGGCATGCAAACAGCTAATTGCTTTTGTTTGAATGACGGACCATGACAAGCTCCCAGTTAACACAAAACTGTAGGCAGTTACTTATGAGATGATTGCTATAAGAACTGACACAGACATTGATTCTGTTATGGTGTTCACTAAAATTCCTTTTAATTTAGCACTGAGATGCTCCACCTAGAACATAAATCAGACATCAGATGCTTCAGAGGTAAAGATGATAATGAGGCAGATGTGACAGGACTATTTCTGTTGAATCTCTTTGAATGTGTGTTCTATTCCACCCTCTCACCTACTTCACTCCCAGGATTATCTCTCATCAGCAGCTAAAAGCAGAAAAAAATATAAAACAAATTCTCTCTAAAGATTGTGAAGTACCTGGGAAAATCTTGCTGCATTCATTTTGAATCATAACCTCCATCAAATCTTTATCTCAGTAATTTCCTATGGTAATGCGGTGACAATTAGTGAGTCAGTGAAAGCTCCTGCTTAGCTCATTTCTCAGAAATCTCCTAAGTCTTGAGTACAAATAACAACACTTTTCAGCTCACAATCATTGCTCTTCACAGAGATACAAATTTTAATACTCATTGCTCCTTTTAAAAGCATAAATGTCTGTCAATTTAGAAAGATGGAAGAAAAGAATGGAACAAAATAGAATAGGATACTTTCATATTTTATGAAGGCCTTTACTTTCATTCCCCAGATCCTTTTTTAAAAGGCTAATTAATCGGCTATCAGTTCAGTTTTCAGCTAAAGGACATTCAAGCCTGCCTCTGAATCCTCTTTCCATTTCACAGGCATTGATATGAGGTGAAGAGACAGGGTGTCAGTGGTTCTATTAATTTGCTGCCTTGCCGTTCATGAGTGATTTGAAGAAACTGAAGAAAGGTGTGATGCAAATAGCACTGTGTGCAAAGGAAAGAATGTCTTTCCTCATTTTATGTCCTTGTACTGCATTGCTTCCAACCACTCTCAATTTCACAAGTGTTTTCTGTAGGCTGTAATTGTCAAGGTCAGCTTCTACCGTGTTTTGGAGACAGAAACAAGAGAATGCTACTCTTTATTTTCAACAAAGTCTTCCAAATTATACCAGGTTCATTTTAGCTTTTGGTTTAATGTTCTTGTAAGGTCACCTTTAAGGTAATTTTGTGCAAGGCAGAATGTTCACTGACCAGTGCTGAGAGGAATGAGAAAGGTGAAAAACCTGGAGAAAGGTTTTTTTCCATATTGCAAAATCCTGAAAATCCATGATGTTTCATGTTAATTGACACAGCTTAAGATCCTTATTTTGTATCTAAATAATTAAATGTTCACTGTGGGCTATTAATGACCTGTTAGCACAATTCTCACACAATACGTGGTTTTGCATGGTTTTGCTCTTTGTTTTGCTTATTTGTTTAACCTGACCCATTTCAATTGTAATTTAACGGTGGGGAGTTGGCAATGAACAAGAAGCTTCTCAAGATCTGTTGTACATGAGGATGTGCTATTCTTACTAAGTGGGTCTGTCCTCGCCAGCTGAGTTTAAAACCACTCTGTTTTGTTAAATTGTACAAAACTAAATGTTATACAAGCTACAGGAATAATAATAATAATAATAATAAAAATAATAATAATAATAAAATAATAAAAATAAAAAATAAAAAACATTGCAATTTTTGTGATTGGTGAGATGGATATGAAGCTTCAGCATTAATTTCAGGGGGACTGCCTGGTATATACTGGCTGTAGTGTATATATCACAATGTAAAATGGAGCTTACTTATCCAAATTTAAAGTCAATCCTAACTGATAGCTCTTTAAATCATATGGCCATAAGTCCATGAGAAAGATAATAAACATGAAATTCACCCCAACTTGTATGTATGGCCATAAACACTGCTGTGGTTTGAAATAATCTGTTTGGAAGCCCATTGGTTTGCACTCATTTTTTCCACTTCTAGCCATTTAGTCCACTTCTGGGAATTTATCTGGGTTTTTAAAGTATTTTAACTGCAAAAACTTCACCCTTGTTCAAACACAGTATGAGATCTCTTGTTGGTAGTATGGGAGACTAAGTCCAGGTTTCTTCCTTGGTCGTGCTGACAGTCCTGTAGCTAGGAAATGCTCGTCAGTGTTATAGCTGAGCTGTTGCCCAGTTCTGAAGTTCAGTCAAAGACTGAAGTGTTGTCCGCAAAAAATCCACATGAACTTGATCTCTAGAATTCCCTAAGCCAGTCAAAACTATAAGTATCATCAACTACTCTTTGAAAGAACTAGTCAGAGATGCTCCACTTTCTAATTAGCATGTAATTAGCTGGATGGGAGGAGAAAAACATGTCCTCAGCTTCTCCTGCTTTAGTCAGATCCAACCTTCTCTTCTTCAGCAAATGCCCCACAGATGCAAGAGGTGGTGACTCCTGGCTGGGCACCTCGTCCCTCTCTGGGCAAAGCTGTAACATTTTGCTGTGCAAAGAGCAAGACTGGTGGTGCTGGGCGGGAAAGGTACTGGTTCTGCAAGTGTGATGGATGAATTTGGTCCCTTGAGAATGTAGGTGCCTTAAGTTTATAAAGTCTAATGAGACTGATTTCTTAAGCCAGACTTGGTCTGAGCATGTATACATCTATGAATACTGGAGAATTTAATTCACTTTCATGTAAAAAACATACATTCTAAATTAAGCAGCTCATGAGTTATACCTCAGCACCATAATTTTAGACATGAATTCCTATAATATGTTTAAGTTCTACTTTAATTACTGAAAGACTTTCTTTGGATTTGGCTCCTTGTTTCTTTAAAATTTCCAGCAAGAATTTTGGCATATTAAATGATTATTGTCTCAGTAGGAAATAAACCTTGCAAAAAAATGTTAATCAATACTCTGGTCATCAGTATTCAAGACTTCTGTGCTTATTGCATATTCAAATAGTGACTGAAATGCTTTATTAAGAGAAAGGCTCTGTTTTCAGTGCAACACTATACATGAGTTTTGATAAAAGCTTCTAATCTGTATTCTGACCACCATATTTAATATGTATCAATTATTTGTTCCGAAGTCTGGTGGTTAATTGATTGCTTCGAAGACAAGAGGCAGACAATGTTCTGATTAATTTGAGACTGAGAAGGCTTGTATATGTATTGTTTTGTATTTTCAGATGAAAATTATCTCAGTATTCCCCTAAACCAGACGAAATTTTGACATTTGTGAAATTTTATATTCTAAGATTTTTTAATTGTTGAATTTTATATCTATTAAGTTTATTGTTGAAAAGACATTATAAGCATAAGGGTTTTTTTCTAATAGAATTAAGTGAAATGAGAAACATTAGAACTACAGAAGAAATTGGCATACCATAAAAATTCATTAAGTGGGACACTGTCATTTAAGTCCCTTATACTGCCCCAAAAGAAAATCTACTATGCATTTTTAAGTCTAGCTCTTCAGTTTTCTGGATGCTGTAGTTGAAACAAGAGATAATGCATTCATCTTGATACAATGCTGTCAAGTAATTGTACAGAAATGAAATACAGAGCAAAGACAAACTAGCAGTTGCCTTGTGTTTGTGTTAAAAATAAGGCAGAAAACTCCACCTTGCAGAAAAACAGAGCAATATTAAACTGATCTTTTATCCTTTAGACAGGTTTGTGTCTTTGGAAGTGTGTTAAAAAATTATTGTATGGGTAGTGTATAAAACTAAATTGGGTAAGTCTTCAGTTAAATTTGAACTGTCTCTGTAGTATTTATATGTGCATTGTCTACTTGAAGAATGAGGGAAATTATCTATTGTGATTGATACCAGTCTGGTGTCTTTTCAAAGGGACATTTTACAATCTAAAAAGCTGTCATTTTCTAGCTACGTGACATAGCAGGCAGTGTGTGGAACATGATGTGTTGTCCTTCTCCATAAGGTGTAAAACCATCCCTTATAAACTTCATCCATTCCCATATGAACATTTCTCTCCTGGCTGGATGATTTGGCCTGCAGAGGGTGCAGGGCAGGCTGGGCACCAGCCTGGCTGGGGACTGCTTTATGCCACTGCTACAGCTACTCTGATGCCCCTGACTGCAGGCTCCGGGCACCGCTGATCACAGACTCCTAAAGAAGGAGGGCCAATATGTACCAAAACCTCACCTCTTATTTCTCTCTGTTGTCTCTGTCCTATTGCTCTTAACAATGCTCAATATACCCAAACCCAGTGCTCTTGTTGTTGATGGATCAGAGAAGGTCTGTTGTTTTTTTGGGCTACTTTGCAGTAACACTGAGTTCTACGGCTGCCTCATGGGCTGGTACCTGCCACGTGCTGAGGGCCTCAGGAGTCAGCCCTGCTGGTCTCAGTGGTCCCTCCTGGCCCTGCAGTCTCTGAAGTGCTCCATGCATCACAGGAGTAACTGCAGCTGTTGCTTCCAAGGCATCTTTCAAACTTCTAAAGTATATAAACAGCTGAGTAATATCAGCAAAGTAACATCACCAAGTAATACCATGTGACATTTGTACAGAGTAGTATGAAGGCATGGTTTGCACAGCTGTGTTGTAAGTAGCTACAATGAGTGGTAAGAAGCATCTTCCACTGCCGCACTATTCTGCTAGGATTTATAATTTTTTTTTTTTTTTCCCTGCATCTATGCTATCAGTATCCATGTTCTCCTCATTCAAACACTTCGGAAAAGTCACCCAGCTCCTATCTTGGGGCTGTCCAGAAGCAGCCTGGTGTATCCAAAATGCTCTGTCTTGAGGCAGCTTTTCTAAGGTACATTACTCAAAGGTGACTAGTACTGTGTTACAACTACATAATTGGTTCCTCTATTTGAAAACTATCTCTAGTACTTTTGGAATGATTACCAATTATTGAATAATAACAACAAGGTTTTAGCTAGGAAGCTTTCCACATGATCCACTACAGCAGAGCAAATCACTGCCTTGTAAACAAACCCCAAAAATGGAGGTGGAATGCAGCTTCCACGGAACTAGACAGCCAATATTAAGCAAGATTTGAAAATTAAAAATTGTTACTGCATTGTGTGACTCTCTGAAGAAAAGGTAGAAGGTGGAAATCTCAAAAGATGTTTTTAAATATTCCCATAACTTTAGTAGCTGTTGCTGTGTGATCACTTGCACCACTATGCTGAGAAGTTTAATTTCTACAGGACACATACTTTTCAGAACAAGAAAACAATTGAATCTTGCAAAAGTATTTAGGATTAGATTCTGTCTTTAGGTATAGCAATGCTACAGAGCTACATACTAGTTTATTTATATTGCCTCCTTTAACTGTGAATTTTTCATAGGAGTAATTTCCAGTCAAAACTATGGAAACCTGACCTGAATGATATTAAAATTAACTACTTTTAAACAGCTAGATTTCTAAGAAGTCACTGAAACATCCCAGACAGTTGTCATCTTTCCCTTTCCCTCCAAGGATGGGGCATTTTTGCTTTGTGTTTTAAAGCAGTGTAAGAGACCTGCACCTAATTCATCTCAGACATTGTTAGTAACTGAAAGAGAGATGAGGATATTCAAGCCTCATCCAAATTCCTAGCCTGTTGTTTTTAATTTTAACCAGCAATATCATCCGTCACTTTTTAAAGGAATATATTGGCTAGGGAAGTTCACCTCTATGTTCACACATTTCAGACTTTATGCTGAACCTGTTGCTTGAACAGCCAGACTGAGCTGTTGACAATGTCACAATGTGACAATGTAATGAAACAGAGGCAAAAAAAAAAAAAAACCCTAAACCAAAACTCAATTAATGTATCAGAATCCCAGACAAGGATTTATGAAGAAAGAAAACTTAACATTTAAATAAATGGAGAAAATTCTGCTAAAAACATGACTTTTTGTTTGTACAGCAAATCCAGAGTGTTAAAGATTACTGAGAAATCGTGGTAGGAATCACAATAAGGTATCAGTGCTGAGCAGAGGGAAAGGATCTTCCTGTGGACCTGCTGGTGCAGCCCCCAGTGCTGTGGGCCATATCTGCAGCCAGGACTCACGGCTGGCTCAGGCTTTCCTTGCAACCCACCAAGAACTCCAGCCCTTTCCCACAGAGCTGCTTCCCAGCCTTCTGTGCTGTGGGGCTGTCCCTACCTAGCTGCAGGACGTGGGTCCCTGTCAACCCATTTCTCCAGCCTCCACTTATGGACTATTCCCTCTAACTTGGAGTTGCCTACAAACCCGCCAAGACGGCAACCCTTTCACTCATCTAGGCTATTAATTAAGACATAATACAAGTTCTGATCCCAGTATTGTGTTTATTTCTGAGCTGGGATAAACCACGTTACTCTCTTTTTCCTTTCTTTTGCAATCTAACACCCATGTCTACAGTCTTTTTCCAGTGCCTTGACTGCGTACACTAATTATTTGCTTTGTGTTTCCTGATTTGATCTCATACCTCTCCTATAAACCATGACCATCTGTTCAAATTGGGATTGAGAAATGTTATTCACATCCTGACTTTACCTATCAGTTTCTCTGTTCAGAAAAGACATGATTATCATTAGAAACCAGCCGTCACAGCAGAAAATGTACATTAACCACCAACCACTGGATCCTCAATAGGAGGTTAGATGCTGAAGAAAATATTAGTGAATATGGCTCCTGAGAAATACTTATGCCAATGGACTTGCCACTGTACCCTTAAAGGCGCTCAGAATTTCTGTGGGGATCATTTTCACAGTTATCAAGGCTTACAAAATGCAGTGGTTTACAAATGGACATGCTGAATATACAGAAGAATTAAGATATGGTTGAGATAATCCTGTGAAGCTATGATGGCATGAGACATATTTTAAAGCATTTAATTCCACTAGGTATTGGCCAAAATGATTTTCTACACAACAGCAACCACTTAATGTAATAATACTATGATGTATGGTTTCTGTTTATCAAACATGTTAAAAGAGATGCCTTGTCATATAACACTTTACAAGGCAGGTATTTCAGATGCTTGACAAGTAGGAAATCTTTTCCTAAATTACAAATCAATACACATCAGTCTTGTGGTATAAAGAACAGTATGTTACAATGGTAATAAACAATTTTCTTTATTCTTAAACATGAAAAGCACACACCTGTTGAATCACTGATAGCTCTGTTAAATAATTAGACAGATTTTATTATTTCCTGACAAAACTATTACAGGAATATAGGAAACATTAAGTTCTAAAATATCAGTAGTTTCAACCAGTTTTAAGTAACAGCTTTCCTTTAAAATTTGAGATATGATAAAGTCCAACAATATTTTTATATTATTATGAGCTACTACTGATTGATGCACTATTCCATACTGTCATGAGGAAACAGAGAGATAAAATAATAGAACAGTAATAGATTAACTGATTTTGAAAGAATAATCCCACTTAAAAGTGTCATTCTATAAAATAAAACAATAAATATTTTTATCTCAATGCATCTCTCTAAGAAAAATTTCATTTACAAAAGAAAATTAAATCAATATAGCTTTCTGAAGAACGATTGAATTGATGATAAAAAGTTTAATGAAAATTTTACTACAAGGTTTTGTGCAGATCATCAGTCAGGTTGACAGCCCAAATAAATAATCCAGTTATTTTTAAGAATGTGAGATCCCTGTCTTTAGAAGGACCTGCAGTTTTTCCCAGTATCATGACATTTTAAAAGCATGACATGTTTTTTATGCTTCATTCAATTTACTTATCTTTTCACTTCCCGATTGTCCAAATGTCAATTCTGTGCAAATTTGTTCTTTGAATACTCTAAAAAAAGCCAAAAAAACCCCAAAGTGTTTCTTTTTCCATTTTTGACAGGTTTTATAAATAAATTGTCTAGAAAAAAATCAACTCACACACCTGCTTTGGTTTGACATAATATAGAGCAACCTGATATACTTAAGGATCTGGATTTTCTTTTATATATTACTGTAAAATGCAGTGCCTTATTGCAGACCCAGGAGCATAAAGGAGAACAATATAGAGAAGTTGAATTAGGACACAGATATTGGCTTTCCAGTACTGTGCGACTGAACCAATGGAGATAAACTAGGCTATAGAATCCCAAGTCACCAGCCATCAAAGAATATTTGACAGGTCCTGGTCTATTTGAGAATCTGATAAAACTGGTTTTCATTGCTTGCAATCCTTTTTCCACTTGCTTTTATTACAGTAAGAAATCATACTTACAAGGCAGCATCTGTTTCCTGAAAAATTGAATTATCTTTGAATTATCTTTGTATTCATTATTAGCTTATTCTTTTGAGACTTACCTTTTCTCTTCTCTATGTTACAGAAGAGAGTACAAAGCAATGGTTCTAATACCAAGATGCTTCATGACAGACACATGCTTGGTGGAAAGCCAACTAGAAGTTTGTCACTATAATACAATCGTTAAAGTGTGTTCTAAACTCATAAAGTAAAAAAAAGTAAATGAAATATCTTTAATTTTAATCAGTTTTAGTCAAGTGGAAAATCTTGAATTATAAAAAACGCCTTAAGTAAAAATATAGAAAGGGATACTATTGAGAACAGTGAAGAAAATTTAAAAAGTGATCATAGTGTCCCTTGTGGCACATTAACGCTAAAACATTTAAATAGTAACTCTTAATGAGACACCAGACTTGACTGAGGAGCACAGTGCATGTAAGAATGACTTTCAGCATATGGTGGTGCTTCAATTTGTCTAGAAATTGTAAGAAAATCTTTTATAAATGAGTAAGATATTTCAGAGAAAACCATACAAATTTCCCAGTTGTATACTATTTTCTTAGCCCTTGCTGTTAGGCATAACAACACAAAGACATTTCAATCCTTAATATTCTTAAGTTGAAAATGTGTCCTGTTTGCAAAGGCGTTTGTCTCTGAAGCATGTTCAGGGAGTGTAACCTGCAATCAGTGCCCATTGTGTTATTCAGGAGCATTATTCATGCCCTCATTTGTGCCTTTCCATCTTTTCTTCATGTGCTGTGCTTACCTATTGGATGGTCTGGCAGACATGAATAATTCCCACCAACTGCCTGGCCATGCCCATCTCAGTTCCAAATGTTCAGTTCCTTTTTTTACTGCTCAGTCCACTGTTTGGTGTTTTGATGTTTCATTATGCTTACCAGTCCACCACAGGAGTTTCAGAAGATATCTGAAATATCTGATATCTTGACCTTCACCTCACTGTAAACAAATTGAAGTTAAAAGCATAGATTACTTTGGCCTCCCTTCTGTTTCTGCTCCTGGAAGTGGATTTTTATGCTGCAGTCTTCTTTCAGGGGAGGTTGCCTCTGCTTCCCACGGCTCTGTGCCCTTTGGCAGAGACACAGAGTCAGTCAGCACTGCTGCTTTTCAGCTTAATGCCCTCTGATGAGTGACCAAGTACCACTGGTGAGTTGTCTGCACATTGTAAGATTTGGGGTTTTTTCTAACGTAAGATTTCACCTTAAAATGGTGACTCTTTTTGCCATCATTCTTTAGTGAGCGAGGCAAACAGTTGTAAATGTGTCATAACCTACGATCTCACGGGTCACAGCTGTGCAAGCTGTGTGTCAAGGCACAATTTGGCCTTTAAATGTATAAACATCTGAATTGCAATTCACATGAGGAAAAGGGAAACTGGAAGGGCAAGAGATAATGTATTCATTTTGTTAAGGTAACGATGACTGGCAGAACCTTAGAAAACAGCAATTTGCCCTTGCTCATTGCCTTGCTTAAATCTCTACTAGATTGGGCTTCAATGTACTCACTGACAAGGATGGGGAGTCTTGGAACTCCAGCTGCAGGAAGAAAGGTATTTTTATAGAATTGGGCTTGCTTTCAGCATATACCTAATAAAAGAGATGTAGTAAAACAGAGTTTTAAAAAGAAGGAAAAGAGAAAAAGGAAACAGAGAAGTTGGATTATTAGTACCCAGCCCCAAAAATGCAGGTTTCTGATGATGAAAACAGTTAAATTTTAAATACCTATCCAAATTTTGGACACTGTGTATATACCTGTGAAGGTTGCAGAAGCTCATGCTCAGATTTTATAAGTAATATGTTTACACAGTTTACCGATATCTGACATAGGTCATTTAGAGACCAAGCTTCAATTCTTGCATGAATTGGTTCCTATGGGTTAAAAGATCAAACCTCTATGAGATAATATATTCTGCCTCAAAATCCTATGTGTCAGAAAGATACAGGAAAATAGGAGACTAAAGATGAAGCCTCCAGCTATTTCCAGAGCCTGAAGTAATATTTGATTCAGTTCTACTGTTCAACATGGATAAAAGTTGAAGATGGCATTTATAATTTTAGATGTTTAGGCATTTAATTCAGACATTTTATGAAGGCTTTGATATAGGTAAATTTTTACCTCAAATGTAAGAACAGTAACTTCCATGAAAAATTCATCCAATTATTATAACAGAGAAAAAAATGAAGCTGACACTGTTACATATTTAATGGCATCAGTTACAGTATGGTTGCCAGCATGTCATAAACATTAAAACAGGACTTTGCGAACATTTTAATCTAGAAAAAACAAAAGATAATAAACACTCTGCCCAAGCTTCAGGGAAATTTGACGCCCCTCAGTGAGTGACAATTGTGCCTGTGTTTATATATTACATGTGAAAACATACAAGGCCCCTAATATTTGCCCCAATTTTGGGTCACTATTTTCTGTGAAAATGTCTAAAATAGCAAGCAAGCAAACAAACAAAAACCCACCAGAACATCAAAAAGGTCTGGTGTTAGTTCAGAGGTTGCAGTCACTTAGAGGGCAAAGTTCAATTCTTTGCAGAAAAAGATAAAATTAATAATTTAAAAATATATTAAATTACTCGTTTTCTATTCATTTACTACCTGTGACAACAGAATCTTACAGAAATTTGATCTTTGTAATTATTTTTTCAATTAATAAGATTTATATTTTTGAAGTATATACAAAATGCATGCAGTTCTATCAGAAATGTGTTCAATGGCTGTAGTTTTAGCTGATATCAGTACCTCACCTTGTTTAGTGCTGCAAAATTAAAAGGAAATTAATAAAGAGCTATAGAGAGTCATCAAAGCAAGAGAGAAGTGACCAGATTTCAATGGAAATAATACATAGAAAAAGTATTTAAAGCAAAAATTAAAATAAAAAACAGATTGCAGCTGCCATCACACTTAGATTGTTGTTTATTGCAGTATCTGGGTCCCTTCAGTTTCCTATTAAAAAGCATGAGTAGAAAAATGTTGGTTACACTGGAAGGAAAGAAACTTTAATAGGAACACTGACTGAAAGACATGCTTGCTCATTTTATACCATATTTGACAAAGCATTGAAATAGACATTAGGACCTGATAATATACACTTAGCTTCTTTCAGAGACAAATAATGTCTGGCAACAACAGGGGTGAATGCCAAGGAGGCTTGGATCAAGGACAGGAGCTGCCAGGGTCCCTACAAGCTTGTCATACAACTTCAAACAGGTAAGTTTCTTGCTTTTGCAAACCTACTGCTGCATGAATGTCAAAGAAATTTTGATATCTTGATTAAACACTGCTGAATATCTTGTTGTTAATGCTATTAATATCTTTAGTTAATACCATGATAAATGATCTAGAAGATCATCTAGAATGTGTCAGATAAAATAATTTCAAGATGTCCTTTCTCTCCTGAAAGAAATGTGACTTCAGTACCTTAGGCAGAAACAAAAGAGACCACCGGCACTTGTGTGCCTGTTTAACACATCCATAACTTGTGAATGCTAAAGAAATTTTGCAGAAGGCAAAGATGGAGGCCTAGGTAAAACAGTGAAGAGAAAGTTTGGCTTTGTTCTGCCTTAACTGCTTGTAGTTTGTATTTTTTTAAAACTTGCATATACTGAGCTTTATACATTTCAACCACAGTAGAATAATTTTTAAAAAGTGGGAAATAGCACAGCAAATTTTGTTTCAGTCAGTTCAGGTCTGGTCTGAGACTGCACAAGGTGAGAAAACGGAGCACGATCCTTGCTACCTCAGGCAATAGGGGTGCGAGTGTCAGACTCTTAACTCCCAAAAAAACCATTTCCACCTCTTGTTTATCAGATAAGAGATCCAACATTGTTTGCATCTGATTTGGAAAGTTGCTACCAGCAAGGTAATTATAAATGGCTATTTTATAAAATGTTAGTATTTATTCTGATAAAATTAGGTTATTATAATTAGCTTGTTCCTCTACTGAAATTCAGATGGTATCTACTGTTGTTTGTATTTTTGATGCTAAGAATTGTTCTGGGGGAGACCAGATGGTGATGATATTACTTGGATTTTATTTATTTATTTTCTGAGATTACATGGGACAATTATATTTTCTGGCTCATGTTACTCCAATTTAAAGTTTCAAAGGAGTTAATACTCTTGGCCATAAATACTTGCAAATGTATTTATAAAAGCTCAAGAAAGAAGGTTTTGTAGTTCTCATTTTGCCTTTTTCTCTACTGTTTGAGAGTATTTAGTGGGTTATTCAAATTAATGTCTCTGTCACAGCAAATTGCAGTGCATTGCTGATGGTTACTTGTACAGTTCTGGACTGTTTGGTCAGTCATGAACTGACAGCACGGATGTCTCCCAAGACATCAAGACAGTGCCACACTGGACACATGTGAGATACCTAGCTCAAGAGATGGTGAGGAGATAAAGTTGTAAGGCTCCAACAAATGATGAAATGTACTTTATTTTTTTTCTTTAAACAGAGATGTTAATAAATTATTCAGGAGTTTTAGGGTTAGGGTTTGAGTTTCTTCTTTTGTAAGAGTATGAGATGTCAAAAGGACAAATATTAGTCATTTCTTAAGTGATATCAAGTAAAATTTGTAAAAAAGCATTGGCCCATCTGATGTTATTTTATAGCTCCAAAATATTCTGGAATAAAAATATCCTTATCAATTTTAGCTTAAATCAAGTTTCCTTTCAATGGCTTACTTTAGAAAAGCATGTAAAAACTGATTTTTGGTTCTGTGAAAGTGAAGAAATTAATCAGATCTTAGTTTCTTTATATAAATGGCTTACCTATTAATGAGCAATGTCAATAATGGAGTTTTTTTAAATAATATCTCTTTAATACTTATTCTGATGTCACAGGTTCAGGTAAGATCAGTATTCTTCTTCCTTTTACAATTCTCTCAAGTCATCCATAAACATCCTAAGCAAAATTTCCCAATCCTTACATAAAACTATTTCCCTGTCCATAATAGACTAAAAGAATGGTCACAATTTATTTACGAAATAAACAATTTCAATCCTGTTGCGGGAGGGAGCCATCCTAAAGGAATATTCTCCATCAAATTTCTTAAAGCAGAAACAGCAAAATGAGACTGTAGCCAAATGAGATATTTTTATTATGTACTCTTTCTTGTTGGCTCTTTTGGATCTTCTTTCTTAAACAGTGAAATAACTGTGGTTGGTAGCTTCAATTATTGAATTTATCTGCAGTGGAGGTGTTGTCCATAATTTGATAAGGTTAAAAGAGGGGGACTTACTTTGGCAAGAGGATTATATCAATTCACATTTGCAAAGGTCAATTTCATGTGGAGAAGATCCACAAAAATGATTGCTGTCTAAGCCTTTAGATGAGTCACAATGATTCTTTTCCCTTCCCTCCTGGCTTATGGATTTCTATGCAATTAAAAGCCAGACACTCTGAACTAAATCAAAGTTGAACCAGTTATATAATAAGTCTGCTATTACAGGCTCTGCGCTCCAGGATCTGGCCCAAAGTCTTTTGGTAAAATCCTGGCGCTGGTACTTCCTTTGTAGGATGTTATAAGGCAGGAACAAGCACTAGAGTGTCCAATTTGGAAAAACACCTTAGTTTCTAAGTGCAGGTAAAACAGAGATAAAGTCTTCATCTTTTTGTCTTCCTCTGACAGAATGGAACAAATCCAGCAAGAATGGAAAAAGAAAATTGAGAGCTGCTACTCAGTAGGTGCAATCACTGATTCAGGTAACTGAAATAGTATCATGTGGTCTCATCAATGATTTTTGAAAAATGCTGGAATTTTCAAGTTTTTTAAAAATGTGAAATTTTTAATGAAAATGATTTGATGTTGTTGTTGTTGTTGTTGTTGTTGTTGTTGTTGTTGTTGTTGTTGTTGTTGTTGTTATTTTTATTCTGGGGGATTTTTTTGTCCAAAACCCAAGTATCTGTCTTTTAACAGCGTGAATTTATTAACATATTACTGATCTGGAGACCAATAATATATTGTGACAAGCTGCCTTTAAAGAATATATAAATTAATGTGCCATTAACTGTCCCTGTAAAAGCCAGCAGACAGAAAGACCACTGTGAAGAAAGAACATACTTCTCAGATACATCATTTCTAAAATACTGCAACTGTGGATTTGTAGCTTCAACTCCGTTGATTTCCTAGGAGAAAATGTTTATATGGATAGAGGAATTAACATGAAGGAAAGCAGAATATCACTAATTTTCAAATAACCTGAGAGCAACCACTAAATTTTTCACAAGTGCCAGGCACCCGAGCAAGAGCAACAGGACCAGATAGCAGATGAATAAGGCTGTTCCACAGATAGGATGTGAGGAGCAGGATTATCAAGTTGGGTCCTTGCAGCCAGTAAATGCATCAGAGGAATCCCTTCCTGCAATGAAAACAGGTTGAGATCTTTGCATTTTGAGTTTGCAGATTCTTGTGTTTTCATAGGATCAAAAGATAATTCAGGTCAGAAGGGACCTCTGGTCACCTAGTCCACCCCCCTACTCCAGTGTCCTTTATTCTTTATAATTTTCTTTCTAAGTTATTGGATAAGGACTTGGCTTTTTGCTTACGTCAAGTAAATTTATTGTTTTCTTTAAGCTGCTGCCACTCTGCAAAGATGGGACAGTGAGTGGTAGGGCACAGAGTGCAGTTCCTGTCCACATGGGGAGACATGAAGTTACTCAGTGTTAAACCCTTGTGTCTATTGCTGGGGCATATAATGCACAGACTAATTTCACGGAATCATCTCTTCTCACAACATCAGTTATTTTCAATAGAGCTTATGGCATCTCTTCTGTATGGTGTATCCTTCAGTTAAGATGGCAAATAGGAATACTTTATGAGAAAGTATTGCAATAATTGTCACTTCCCTGGCCTTTAGAAGTGTGTGATTGTGACTAAGAGTTGTGTTTTGTCAAAGCTCATCTGTTTTTGTTTTTATCTTCTTTTATTGATCATAGACATTTATAGCGCTTATTTTTACTGCATAGCCCCTTTTAATTTAAGCCCCATTTTATTCCATTCCTAATGTTGACTCTAAGCACTTCACTCAGAAATGAGAAAGTTGTGCCACAGTGTTCCAAAAGTGACTATGCATGAGATAAAAACACTTCGCTTTTATCAGCTTTAGATTTGCAACTCTTATTTTTCCAGAACGACCTATTTCTTGTATTATAAAATCTCTGCTCTTACAGTGCATGATTCACATTCTGTGATTTGTGACTCTTTTATATACCCATATCCCACGTTCTCTTACTCATCAGCTTTACAAAAACAAGCTGTGAAATCCTGACCTGATTGAACTCAGTGGGAGTTTTGACATTGCCTTCAATAACACTGGGATTTCACCTAAGATCTTTGTAGCCTTTAAATGATAGAGCCTTTGGTCTTTTCTTTTTGGAGGAGGAGGAAGAGCACTGAGACACAGGGTGATAGTATTTATGATTTAACTCTTCCATTTGTGAGACAAAGCAGTCAGTAGTATCAGACAGGACATAAAGGTGAAGTAATCAGAATTTACTAGGAAGGGAATACATTGGCTGGAATCTGCATAAATATTTCTTTTGCCAGGATCTGTAAAGACCTGAACTTAAGAAACCACATTGACTCATTTGGCTTGCCAGCTTATTTATAAGCATAAATAAGTTATAAAGAAAATATGATTCTCATCTCTGTTAAAGAAAAGCCAGGCCTGGTTAACTGAAGTTTTAAATTAATCAGAGGTGAAACAAAGTTATGCCGAGCTTTAATTTTAGTTTGAAATGAATGCAGTTTCCATTCCCCATTCATTCCTTTATGTCCCATGACTGATGGATCACTTGTTTTCCTCCCTGTGACCATGAACATAAGTGGGAGTCCCTCTCCTGCTCGGTTGCTGTTAGAGAGTTTTCTAATATCCCTCACAGTCTTTTGTGTACTGGACTTCAATGCAGAGGCAGCAAAATGTATATAGGGTTTCAGAGTAGGAAGTGCAAACTTAAGAAGAGCCAGCAGCTTTGGCTGCATGCTTCAGCACGTGAGACCTGGCCAGTGCAACCATATTCCTAAAACTGATGTCATCACCAGAATCACACTCTAAAACACCCTGCTGGAGCATGCTAACAGGAGAACTACTCCATTGCCTGTGTGCTGATGGAAAATTGCTGCTTGGCCAATCCTGTGACTGATTCCTTATTTTCACTCCCTTTTCAGTTTGTAAGTCTGTTAAAAAATACACTGAGACTGAAATAGCAGTGTTCTGTTATTGAGCTGGTGCATAGAAGTCACGTCTGACAGTAGTAAAGAAGTGTCAGAATTGAGTC
Source organism: Corvus brachyrhynchos (assembly GCF_000691975.1). Classification (NCBI taxonomy): domain Eukaryota; kingdom Metazoa; phylum Chordata; class Aves; order Passeriformes; family Corvidae; genus Corvus; species Corvus brachyrhynchos. Next base: position 6,691,046 of record NW_008239080.1, read on the forward strand.
TTATAATTAATACAGCAAAATATGTTTTCAATATTTCTTCCCTCAATTCTCCAAACACAGTCAAGGGAGTTATACCTTGACTGATTAAACAATGAGCAGCATTCAGCATGACGTAAGCAAGCTGCCAGCAGCTCCCTGAGCTGAGTAGGTTGGTCTCTATTCCTTCACCTATTTTGCTAAATTAGATTGCTCTGAGACTATCAGTCATCCCATGATCTCACCCCTCTCTATTCCATTGCATTGCATTGCATTACAGTCCATTCCCATTGCTTTTGACAATTATCTTCCCTCAACTGCAGACATATACATAATATGTATATAAATACCTCACCAGATTTATTAAACTTTAACTCACCAGCTACATATTATGCCTCTGAAATACTAAGGTTTTCCTTATGTTATAGATAGAAATGGAAGCTCACAGACAGCAGATTTTGTTTGCCTCCCTTGAGACCCAGGACAATAAAGTGCTTTACAAAGCCTCATCTCATTGTGCCTTACAGAACCCAGGAAATCCTGGAGAAGCAGCAAGGTTGTTCCTCCTCTCTCAGACAAGCTGAATGAAAAAGAAGAAAGTAAAAGTCCAAAAGAAATACTGAAAAATCCCAAAAGAAATTTTTTAAAAAATTATTTAAGTTCAATAAGAAAGATGGTTTCCTGTACTTCAGTGCAGAATTCCTGTGTTAAAATAAAGGCCACACAAAAAAAAAAAAAAAAAAAAAAAAAAAGAGAGACCTGCTCCAACACACTTACTTACTTAGACTCAATATACTCAGAATTTATGCAGGAAAGTTATAATCGACATACCAAAGGAGAAACCTGCCACTCTTTTCCATCTCTTTTGTCACGAGGTTTTAGCAAAAGATGGATGCTATATTCCTTTGCTTCTCTTGAAACTACTCCACTGGCCTATGAGTGAAAAAGTCACCACATAAGATATGTAAAATTAAGGGAATGGGGTTTGGATTTTGGGGCTGCTTGTTTTTGAATGACTGTTTAAAATGTTATGACCTTTTTCTTACAGTCAAGTCAACTTCCCCTGCCCCAGTGGAGATACCACTCAGTTTGTTCTGAATGCCAGTCCTATGAATGTCTGTAACATGTGTAGTGCTCTGGCAGCAGCTGAGTCTGGTGACCTAGTGGGCCACTATGGAGAGCCCCTTCTCACAGCTGCAGAGTAGGAAGAGGGGTGGGATCCAGGCACCCAACCCCTCACTCCTGTCCACAAAGGCAATACCCGCGTGACCAGAAACAGACCTTCTGGTGGTTATTGGCTAAAAAGTTCAGCCATTTGGTTTGACCAAAGAAGTCTGGTTTTGTCTTATCTAAGTACCTTCAGTGTCCAGCAGCAGCCAAAAAAGAAAAGACAGGATCAGGTTTGGAGCCTAACTCCAAATTCAGCTGAAATCCTGTACTGATCTTGGTCTCTTGCTTCATTGATTCTTCTCCATGATGTGGAGGAAAGTCTTCACTATGCCTTTACAGTTTGGGAAGACACAAAGAAATTGCCACAGCTTGTAACCATTGTAATGACTCATGTCAAAGCCCTACAGTTAGTTAGACGTTTTTTTATTGATTGAGTAAACTAAATTCAATTACATATGCTTCAGCGACTTTTAATAACAATTCAGCTCTTTCTCCTAAAAGTTTCCTGATTAACATTACTTGTAAAATCGAGATGTTGCCTTTAGAGCTTATAACAAACCAGTGCTTTTCAACTCCCTGCAGTGCATGGACAGCTTCTATACCCAGATTTCCCTATTACACTCAGGATTCAGGCACTTACACTCCACAATACCTTGTTACCTGGCTTTCCTGGAGTGGAAACATGTAGGCTTTTTATAGGAAGATGTGCATATTTCATCCTTCTTGTTGGGGTCCCTGGGTGAAGAAGGGAAGAGCACTCAGTGGCCTACAGCAAGCCTCGAGAAGTTTCTGGAGTCAGACATCTTTGCTCCCAACTGCAGATCCTGTTCTGGAGAGTTAAAAGTGGGTGGCAGTGATAACAGGGAGGAAGCTGGAAACAAGGAGCCCTGATCCTGTCCTTGGGATACGTTTCACATTAGCAATGGATGAGAAAAAAGAAAGAGTAATGACTTTGGGAGCTTGACTTGTATGCAAGACTCAACCTTACCATCTAAGAGATTTAACCATTAATTCACTGATTCATATTCCTTGCTTGTTTTCCCTCTAAGTCTTAAGCATGCTTTTGAGTCTCGCACTTAAATATATAAGACATACTCAGTAATATAACAGCTATCTGAGGAGCTCAAAATGATAATTGTTTTGACCTATCCCACAGTGACGGTAGGAGTTATTCAGAAATCACTCCAGTGAGTGTCTGCAGTAATTTGTATCTTTGATGTATGCCTGCTGAGCATAGCCCTTATCTTTGACCTTGGCATCAGTGAAAGCATGGCAGATCCCACAGATTTGAAGACATAGATTAGCTTGTTTGAAATTATTACTTCAGCAGACCTCTATTTCCAATAATGGAGCATATTTTCTCTATGCTATAACATCAATGGATGTTTTAAATTGTATTCTTCATCAGTTACAGCAGCTCTCATTAATTCTTCTATGAATTTTCCTTGGTTATATTCTGTGCTATTGGCTACAACATAAAAATTTGCAATCAGATCTGCTGTCTTATTTTATGCCTTTGATCTTATTTTGCAATGAGGGGTTGAGTACGATCTGACCACAGGTTCTGTTACATTTTGTTTACATCATTTTGCTCTCAAAACCAAAATTTACTGCACTTACTTTAATGCATTTTTAATAAAGAAAGACTAATCATCCCTCGAATATCAAATTTCATTTGTATGGTTTAAAATTAGAGAGAAGTCCTAAAGATATTTTCCATAAGTTTATAGACTAAAACATCCCTCAGAAATCAAAATTAAAATAAATTTTATTTGTTATAGGTACTTTCCTTGAGGAAGTTTTGATGCAAATTATCTCAGTCAGACCTTATACAATTGGAAAAAAAAGCAGAGTAATTATATTCTTTGTAAAGAGGTGGTATCTCTTATGCCATGAGTCATAACTGATACAACTGATAAGGAAGACCAGTTTTCTAGCTGAGAGTAAATCCTGGTTAATTGGCTATTATTTCAGTTATTAAACTTATTATTTGCTGGTTATTCTTGTCATTTGATTTTCTATGTTTTCAGAAAGTAAATCTTATGCATAGGGATTTGAACTGTTGCCTAAATTATTGTTTCTAACGCTATTTGGTCTAAAAAAATAATTTAACATTGTCTGTGGATCTGGATTCATAGTTTCCTGAGAAAAAATTATTCTCCCCCTCCAGCCCCATATACAATACAGACTTTCATTAAAACACTTCCAGTGTGGTTCATGGTGTTACACATGAGTGCTTACTAGGCTGCCCTCCATTCCTTCACAGTACTTTTGAGGACATGCATTTAATTTTTTCTATGTATTGATCCTGAAACAACACGTGAAGCAAACATTCAAGTTTACAAAGACTCCAGGAGGAAGAAGCAAATTGGCTGGGTACTGCTGTATTGTCAAAACACCATCTGTCTGACAGAGGGAGAATCCTCAGACTGTGTCCTGGCCCACGTTTCACATAATTTGTCTTCTTTTTTCCTGCCAAGAAAAAATGTCGGGAAGATTATCTGGTGTAAAAGATGTCTCCTATTAGACTGATCGAGTAGGAGAACTTGAATGATTGAATTAGGTTAATGAGTTTCAAGGAAGACCAGAAGCTTATCAACAGAATGAACATACAAATCTCTAGTGAAGGTGGAATTGGTTAGGTAGGAAAAGATACAGCAGTATCGGCAAGATTTTAGATGCACCTACACTGAAAAGAGAATTATAGCAAAGTAACAAGAACAAAAATGTGTACATGTAACACATATAAGAATGCAAGCAACATTATTTCAGCACCAAAACTATCATTCAGTCGATCATTTCTATAATGTGTATGCTGGTGAGTAATGCCACCTATTAAGGAACAGAAGTTTGAGGTAGAATTTTGTATATCAAGGTTATATGCACTTTCCCTGAATCCAAAGTATAATGACAATTAGACTCATTAGATCTCTACACAATAATAGAAAGAAAAAACCCAAGAATATTGCTGTCAAGCATGGTCTATTGATGGCTTCTAAATTAAAAAGATCAACTAGAATAAGCCTTTAGAGAAGAACAAAAAGGAAAAATTGTTAGCACAATCATCTGACAGATAGGCTTTGATGTTAATGGCAGGTTTCTAACTCCCGATTCACTGAAGAAAGACAGTAAGACTATACAACAGGCAAGTGGGACATATCTTTAGATCCAGGAAGTTAAGACACCATCCAAAGAATAACTTTTTCTTCAGTTCTGAACAACTTTGGAAAACTGGCAATATGGCAGACATTAATCATAACATCATGCAGTGCTTCGTTCCTAGAGAAAAACAGAGACCAAACAACAGGAGAAGCCTAAAAGCTTTTGAAATAATTGTAACTTCATCTTTCAAAGAAATATTAGAAAGAAACAACTTGAAAAATTATCATCTAGAAGACACCAAACTGATAAGTAATAATCAATATGGCTTTGTCAAAAAGAAATCCTGATGAATCAATTAAATTTTTTGACACGGCAGCAAACCTGAGGGTTTGGTGAAAGCAGATATTTTGAATTGAATAGGACTTTTGACCCTCTCCAACAGGATATTCGCTTGGCTTCCTCCAAAAGTACACTCCTTAGTAGCTTCCCACAAAATGGATAAGTAATTGGAGAAAAAAAGGATAAAGGGTATAAGTACTACAGGGGGATTTTATGGTTCCATATTCTTAAATATTTTCATTAGGAACCTGGACAAAATACTGTGCATTAAATGTGCAAGCCATGTGGGGTTGTGAGCTTACTGTAAGTGGAATATTAGAATGAAGGATCTTGACAAAAGAAACAAAAGCAAACAACAACAATCAAAATAAAAACAAACAAAAAAAAAACCCAAACAAACAAAAAAAAAAAACAAGCAAAAATTTAGAGACAAACTAACAATAGGGGAAAAAAAGCCTACAAAAACCCAGTCCTACACACGAAATAGTGACAATCAAAATCAAGTATGCATAGCAGTCAGAGGCATGTCGTATCAGTGCAAGTAAGAATTTAAATAATTAGTGTTTACAAAAAAATAACCAAGCATAATTAAATAATGTTACTGAAACACTGAAAGATAGAATTGTTTAAAATGAATTGCAGGAAGTAATCATTCTGCTCTTCTCAGCAATTATATTACTTCCCTGGGACAACAATTTCCAATTTGGATATTACACCATCAAAAAGATGATCCCATAAGAATTATTAGACCATAAATGTGGAAACATAAAAATGTGAGTTGGTTTTTCAGGAGAAATCTGTGGGGAAACATGATGGCAAGCTTAAAAAACTGCTGGGAAAAAAAAAAAAAAGAAAGGGAAAAAACTTTCATGTCTGCTGAGAATGAAAAAAGTAGTATGGACTACAATTGCAGCAGTGGAAGTGTACATCAGGCAGGTGGAAAAATATCTAAAAAAGGAAAGAGAGGTAAGTACCAGAGTAAATTGCTTAGCTGTAATGTGCTACATCTTCCTCTGAAGGCTTTAAGAACTCACCAGACATCTGTCAGGAATAGTTTCGATACAGCCAGTCTTGCCTCAAACTGGGGAGTAAAACTGAGCTGGACTTTCTGATTCCCAGTTTATTTCCTGTGATTCTGAGAAAAATTCTTGGGGAAAAAAAAAAAAAAAGGAGCATACAGGTTAAAACCAGTAGGCTACATTGCATAACTTGTGTCAGTGTCATTAGAGAAAAAACTTGTTTCCTGCATTACTTTTCCACTAAAATGTGTGTGCTTTACTGATATCTTATGCATAGTTTAAAATTCAGCATTTGTTTCTTGGTCTACAGCACACATCCCAAACTGCTCAGTTCTGTGCTTCTAGCAGAACCCAGTTTGTGGTCCTGAAAGTTTGATAACATTTCTCATGCAGTACAGTATAGGGCTTGTACAGTGTAACTAATGAATCATACTGTCATCCCAAATGTTTTCAAAAAGACTTTTACTTGAATTAAATATCCTTGAGGTCTAAAGTGATATTCTCTGTCAGTCCCACTTGAGCTTCTTCCTGTGCTGGACTAAGGCCATCTCTGACTTCCTGGGTTTGACATCATATTTTGCTCTTTTTTTACTGAAAGTACATGTAGGGTGGAATGAGCTGTAAATTCTGCTTGCCTAATGGATCTATATTCTACAAAGAAGTATGGTCACTCAGCTGGAAACATATTGTTTTGTTATCTTAATAGCATGCAGGCAGCTACTGGTTTTTGACTGTGAATTCTGTTTCTGTACCTCTAATGTGTTCGTCCTCATGGCAATTTCATTACAGAAACAAAGAGCTTCGCATTGTGTTGGTTTTATAATTAGGAAGAATAATGTTCCATATTTGTTCAAAACCTTTAGACTATTATTCACCGACATAATTTGACTCATGTTTCATGCTGCAGAAAATGGCATAATCCAAGCCAATGAAATTTTCCCTCTCATGTTTTACTCAAATGAATAATCCAGGTATAAAAGGTAGATATAAAAAGAAAACAGTGCACAGGATGAATGTATGTGCTTCTCTTAGCCACAGGAAATACATAATGGAAGATCATTTAGCAATCCCATATGCTAATTTTTTTAATGTTCTTAATGGACCCAGCAGATTGCCTAATGCAGCATCTTGTCAGGCAGGATTTAGAACAGGTGCATTAGGAAGAAGCATAAGAAACAGTATATACCCAGTGATTCCTCTTCTTATACTTTCTTCTCTTATTAATTTTATTAGTTATAGTTATATTCTGAAATAATCTTTTTTATATAATTGATTGTCAAATACACCCTTTATAAAGAAATATAATTGTTACTAAGTAGCGGGTGGGGGGGAATGCCCCATGAAAACATTTCTCTTTTATATTACTCATTATTGGAAAGGAGAGGAATATCATCTGCATTAAAGCCAAATTTCTCAGCATAAGAGAGAGCTAAAGTTTCCTTTTTTGTGGTTTTAATACAATTAGGGGTGTTCAGTCCCCAGCCCTATGGTCAAAATCCAATGCAGAAGCATTTAATAATGTTGGTGGCTGGCTGGGCACCTCTCAGAGGGCAGCCCTTCACTCTTTGTGGAGGTGGGCAGAGGCATACAGAGCCTTCAGAGCATGCAGCAGCCTGTCTCTTCCCTGCCTCAGGAAAGGGAGCCACCAGCCAGGAAGGAAGTGCTGCCATCTCCTACCTAGGTAGATGTCTGTATTTAGTTTTTCAACTACATCCTTTATACTTGCCATAAACTGGCTTGCAGGACACTGATTTTGAGATAATCAAAAGGGAAAGGTTCTGACATTACCCAGTAGTACTTTTCAGAGCAGCCAAGGTGTGCTAGGATGCTCAGGTTAGCTTAGGAGCTCTTTCCAACTGGTGCTGTGTAAAAGACGAGTCTTCTGCTTACTGTCACTAGCCTGGAGAGTTCCCTGGCAAATAGGAAAAGAGGGATGGATAAAACTTGGATATTTGGGATCCTTAGGGAACTTGCAACAGATGCAACAGTACAAGTCAGACATCAGTGAACAGTAAAGAAGGAAATGCAGTGACTAGGAATGTCACTTGGTCATGTCTGTGAGAAAAGACAAACATTTCTGAAACACCCTCAAAGCTCCTTCCAGATACAGCCTGGAAGAGGGACATCTGTACCTTCACATTCATGTGATTCAGATCTAACTAATGTTCAGATGCCAGAAGAACTACAAAGAACTAAATCCAAATAATTTTCAGACCTGAGGCAACTGTTTCGGGAGAAGCAGCAGCACTGTTGATGCACACTAGTAAAGTGCATCAGCTGCACTGACCTGTGCCCACATAGAAACACACACCAGCCTAACACAATTTGGAAACCTCACACCTCCACATCTGAACACACTTTGTGAACCCCTTCTCTTAGAGGAAAGGTGTGAAAACAGCTCAGAGCATGAGCAATGCATGATGTTAGTCTTCTAGAAACTGCCTCACTAGATTAATGGTTCTAACACAGGACTAAACCTTAATAAATACTGTTTCTCACAGTGCAATCACCTCTTCAATTCACAGGCGCTCTTTGTTACTGCCCAACTGGGCTTTCCAAGCAGAGAGTGATCAACAGCTATGTAGTGAATTCAGAACTAAGGAAGGCTGGGGGGGGGAAATGCAGTAAGAAGGGTAACTATATGAAAATGGATTAACAGAGTTTGCAAAAGGGACACTATGACTGAAGCTGTATGTGGCTGGAAAAGGAAAATGACATTTGAGAGAAGTCTACTGAACATAGCTTTGCTCAGGTATCTAAAACGACTCTGGGATTTTTCTGCAAATGCCTGACTGGTAAGATGGGAAGTGATTGAAACAGTATAATAAGAGGGAGAAAGGCAACTGGTTGGGCCTCACCCAGCAATGGGCTTCTGTCCACAGAATTACTGTGCCATGATTTATTATTTCAATGGAAATGCTAACATGCTAGGTAGCTCCTCAGTGAGCTATGTCTTGGCCACATGCTCTTTCATCAGAAGCTCACAAAAATGTCTGTGCAGGTGGACTCAGTGTGAACAATAGAATAAAGGACATCTAACTTTTTCTTTGGATTACTTTTTCTTTTTTTCAGGGAGGGGGGTTGACAGGTTGTCTTAAATTGTTCTTAAAGTATGTGTGAGGTCCAGCAAATACTCAGTGAAAGATCTTGAGGCTTTTTTAATAGTTTCCCCCCAGTGTGAATTATCCATTGTGCAATAAGGGGTTCTTCAACCCTAACAGGAAGAAAAATAAGGTCTGTTTGCATCTTTAGATTAAGTTTCTACATATTTAATAAATATCTCTGTGGATCTTCTACCATTGAAACAGGCTACAGCTGGCAATAAATTATTAAGGAAGGATTCAAACTCATTCCTTAGGAAACCAAGGTAAAATCTGCAACAGGAGAATGTTGTTTTAGAGAAGTAAGGATTATTTAAGAAAACACAACCCTAATAAAAGTAAACATTAAAGATTCATAAGGTCTGAATATTTTTCTTTTAAATACCAGATTAATTCCAGGGGTGTTCTACTGGCAGTGTACTTGCCCATATTGATACAGCAGAATCATCTATTTTCTACCAAACTGTTGGGTGACAGGAAAGTCACTTTTCTTCACTTCTTCCTCCATTTTGAAATAACATTCATGTTTCCGTACCTTATGAAGGCTTACTCATCAAAACTTTTCAATATCTTCAGGATATTCTGACAATTATGTACTTTACACTTGGTAAATTGATACATTTAATAATCAGAATTAAGAAATCCACTTGGGAGTTATGAATACTTAGCCAGCTCTACATCCAAAAATATCAATCAGTAAATTATCAAAAAATATATAGCTAAAATATATATATAGCTAAATATCCCTCCAAGGCACATAATATTACCTTTATGAGAGACAAAATCCATTTGACAGTACAAATGTTCCATGAAACATGTCCTCACATTTCATGACTTTCTATTTATGTTCCTAACTAAGAATTTTGACAGTTAAAGGAAATACATCTTAATGAGTCACTTAGTGTGTTTTGGCAGTCCCCTGTTTCATTCATTCTGATTAATATTTCATAGGTTTGAATTGTAAGACCTTGGTGTAAGATGAAACAGAAGTGTCAAATGTTTCATATTAAAATATATGCTAAACAAGTAACACCTCTTTTTCCTATATGTCAGAGCTGTTGGATTTATATGTTACAATACTTTTTTCTACTTAGTCAAAGTGAGAATAATGAGAAAAATTATGCTCAGTTGGATGACAGTAGAATCATTCAGACCTATATGACCTCTCTCAAATATACCAGGACTATTATGAGCAAGGATTATAACCTGGGATGTATCTGTGCACTAAGACATAAAAGTATTTCTTTCTATACATGGGAAACCTAAGTGCAGAAAAAGGCAGAACCTTCCACAGGAAGAGCACTAACAGAAACGAGTTCCCAGATTTTCAGGCTGATAACTGGACTATACATTTAGTTTCTAAATTGAAATGTAACTCAGCTTGCCACCTAAAGCCAGCTGTCACAGGATCATTTTATTACAGTGAGTTGGGAATGAAACTCCCAACTCTAATTCATTATTATGTTTTTATGGGAAAGTATTATTTTATTTTTATAGGGAAGATATGATCATGATGATTAAAAAGACCTTTCCTATTCCAATAAGAAGACTTCCTCTACGTGCAAGCATATAAGAACTCCTAGTAGCGGCACATCGTCTTTAATTTTTCTTGGAAAAAGGGCAGTGTGATACCACTCAAAATAAGCAAAAACATAAAAAATAACTTCCTATTTATTCAATCTTTTAATAATAGAACAACTGGAAGTGCCAGTAACTATTGACAGAAGTCAACTTAAAATTGCCACAGCCTACTACAATATTTCCTAATGAGCATACCAAATTCACTAACACTCAGAATACTATCTTTATTGAATCTAAGAAATAAATGTGTATATAATAAATGCACACATCTGGAGTGATACATGGTTTTACATTTTTTATTTCACATCCTGAAGACTTAGCAAGAGTTTTATGTTCCTGTATACAAGTGTCTGAGGGAGGGTTTTAGATAATTTTTACCATTTGTAAAGGTATTGCAAAGCTCACATATCTAGAAAGGGCTTGAAGTACATGGTCTATATGTAAGCCAAAAGTCTTTGAAACTGAAAAAAAAAATCTCCAAACTTTTAAAATTGATGACTCATTTACATTAATGTCTTGATTCTTTGAGGTCAGACTTACAAATATTTAGCTGTCGGATTTTACAAGACACATCTGCATAGGACTGCAATGGGTGAATGTTGCTTTTACTTTGAAACATTGCATTCATTCTTGTCTTTCCATCATATCTATATTGAGTGCAAGCTGCAGTCAAGCTAAATAAAGCCCAACAAACCAGCACCATTTTAAATGATGAACAAGCAAACAAACTGATGAATGGAATGACTTCATTCATTCAGTTCCATTCAGCTCAGACAGAATGACTGCCAGCCTGGAGAAACTGCTATTGAGACTTACTGCCATTCTGAAAATAGAAACCCCAGCTTGAAATGTAATGCCTGTGCCTCTGTGGAGGCTAAAGGAAATGGAAATGCAGCTACAAGTACTTTTTGGAAAGACATCAATGTATTACAATATTTGCTGGTATTCAAAAAGTGTATATTAGCCATTTTGAAGGACCCTCTATACCTCTCTGTGGTAAGGAGCTTTATCTGTTGGAAAAAAGAAAAGGAAGTTAAATCCCTGTGTCCTGATACCATTGTGGGAATTGCACATGTGGGATTTAACATGAGAAACTGCAAAGGAAACAAAGTGCTACTCTAGACTCAGAATTTTTTTAATATATATAACTTATTCCATGCAATTAATTTTGTGTAAAGTTTCTTTTCTCCTGGAAACTGAAATCCTGCATGAGAAGATTTTTTTTTCTGAATGGTTATAATCCTAAACAATTTGTTTTTGTCAGGCTCGTGTAATAAACAGTTCCAATCTCATAGATCATACTCAGGACCTTGTGAATCACTATGGATTATACATGCATGTCCATCTTCTCTCTCAGTCTCACACAGCTTAGGTGAATGCGCACTACATGTGTGTTGAAATCAATCTCACTCCTTCTCAGGACAAGAATTTCTAAAAGGCACAATCATAATTTCCAGAAGTATGTATCTGGCAAGTAAAGACCACAAGTAAAGAGACGGAAGAATCTAAGACATCCAGATTTACTATGCCCAGTAAAGCCACTTGTGTGTACCTGGTAAACAGGGATGATATATAGTCCACAAGGAGTTTTACATGCACAAAAATGTTCACATTATATGGACAAATTTCCTTTGCTATCGCTCATTTTAACCAGTCCTACACACAGGAATACAAACTAAACGGTTCCCTGCCACTGTGTATAGAAGATGACAATTGTTCTGGTGGGTCACAGGAGATCTGAGCTGAACTCATCAAGAATGGAACAACCCAATCTAAATTTCTACCACTAATACAAGAACCTGCACATAAATCCATACACAAAATTGTGTACCTCTATGTTTAAATCAGATGCTTAATTATGAGCCGGACATTGCTCATCAATTTCTTGATATCAAAAGGAAGCACAGTGTAAAGTGCAAAGTAAAGAAAACTAGTGATATCACGTGATAATTCTAGTGGATGAAGGATTGCATGATGTTGTCAGGCAGAACCTCTCAATTCCTTATTCTAGACACTATTTTTTGTGCCTTCTGGAAAGCGAAGGCTCTCTTTAAGATAAATGAAATATTGATTTTAGTTTCTAGCTAGACTCCATTAAGATGCTCTTTTAAGTTACATTGCGTCTGCAAAGAGTGGAGCTTTATGAACATACATCAGTTTTCTAATACCCATAAGTGGGCTTTTCATAAGCACTCATAAATAATTCACCCAGCTTTCCTGTGCATCAACTTGACTTGAAACCTTCTTAAGCACTTTCAAAAAACCTTAGCTGCATGTCTGGTATTGAACTTATCAATCATGACTGAGTTATACTACAGACAGACCATTTGTTTCTGAATACAGGAGAAAGAGAATCAGCATTGTGGGGGGGAAAAAAGACAACCAATGACTCACCAAGACTTTCTCTGTGTTGAAAGCTGATGATTTGAAAATTTACTTGAAGAACATCTGACCAATATGATAATGGTTTGGGATGCCTCTGGGTCTGTCAGCTCTCTCTATATTGCCAGATGCACCATTCCCCAAATTCCAAAAAGTGTTTTAACAAAGCAGACCTGGAGTCTAGGTCAGTGCAAAACACTAATGGAAATGGGGGCCAGCCCTTACAACTCAAAGAGGAACTACAGCCAGGGTCAAGTTGTCCTGACTCAGGCTCTGAGCAAAGGCAATGCTTCATCTTATTCAGAGTGAATATCAACCCTGGAAATCAAATTAACAAAAGAGATTATGCTTCCTTCCTTAACTCAGTCTTGGAATGGTCCAAAGTTTAATGCATCTCTTGACAATTCTGTCCAATTACCTAACCCTGAGGGGATGGAGTGGATTACAGTAGAGCAGGTCAGACCAAGGAAGGCATACTGACATCCAGAGAAGCCTACTTCCTCAGTGAAGGGTCAGGAACAGTTTCATTTTTCAACAATTACAATTTGACGTGACTTGTGCCATGCTTGTGTGTCTTGGTTTCACCTGGGACATATTCTTCCTGGTAGCTGGTATAGTACTGTGTCTGGGATTTATCATGAGGATAATGCTGATAACTAATTCTTTAATTGTTGCTGAACAGTGTTGGCATAAAGTCAAGGACTCTTCAGTGTGTCACGTTCTGCCAGTGAGGAGCTGCACAAAAAGCTGATGGGGAGCATAACCACAATACTGATCCAAACTGGCCAAAGTGTTATTCCATGCCATGGAACATCATGTTCAGCTCATAAATTGAAGAGAGATGTCAGGAGGTGCCAATCACTGCTTGGGGACTAAATAGGCATTGGCCAGTGGGTAGAGAGCCGTTTAATTGTGCATCATTTCTCTTTATTGGATTTTATTCCTCTCTCTCTCTCTCTTTGTTATTTCTCTTATCACCACTATTATTAGTGTTCTTATTGTTTTGTTGTTAATATTATTTCCATAATTAAACTGTTCTTATCTCAACCCACGGGTTTTACCTTTTTCCGATTCTCCTCCCCGTCCCACTAAGGTGGGGCAGCGGAAGGGGCAGGGTGAGTGAATGGCTGCATGGCACCCTAACTGCTGTCTGGGGTTAAAACATGACACAGTGCTGCTGTTTTCTTAGGAGGTGCATCATATTTCAAAGATGCTATATGCATATGGAAAGTTGGTAAATTCTTCTGTGATAGACGTAAGATGGGGAATTTTTTTTTTAAAAAATAGACAAAGTCATTAACTTCCTTGATCAGATAATCACTTACACAAATCTTTAAAGCATTCCCCTCGAGATAGCATTCATGTGTGTAAATGTACACTTAGAGATTGTTACAGCTGCTTCTGATACAGAGCTTGATGCCTCTGAATAAAGACAAATATTATTGCCCAGACTGACACTGCTCTAAGGGCCTATCTTGACAGCATCCTGAATGTTCCACAGGCAATATAACTGAATCCTTTCAGAACAACATGAGTACTGAGCCGCACTAAACAAAATTGCTTCAAGGGCTTGAAGAAGATGATGTTAAAAAAAAAAGAAAAAGAAATGTTTTTACCCAGTTCTGCTAGATCTACAATCCCACCATCAGTCTCACTGATACCTAGACAGAATAATTTTTATGTACACTCAGTATGCTGAGACTGCTTAACTGGGTTTCTGCATGCATTTCTGGATGGGAAAAGAAGCTGGTGGATAAATTATGACACCACAAGAGTTCAGTACTTTTTATTTAGGAAGACATATGGGAAAATAATGTTTCTTGCCCCATTTTTTATATAAATTCACAGGTTTCACATTCATACCCAGCACTATGCTCTGTTTTAGAAATAAACAATCTCAAGCCATTTCTTACTCCTCAGCAGACTTTCCAGGTCGGGGGGAGGGAGGGGCTGATCCTCCCCCTCTGCTTAGTGCTGGTGAGGCCACACCTGGAGTACTCTGGCCAGTGCTGGGCTCCCCAACACAAGGAGAGATGGTCATACTGGAGAGCCTTCAGCAAAGGTCCACAAAAACAATGAAGGGACTAGAGCAGCTCCTACAAGGAAGGGCTCAGACTGCTGCCTCCAGGCTGTTCACCCTGGAGAAGACTCTGGAGAGTATCTTTTCCAATATACATCAATAGCTGAATTGAAGGTATAGAGACTAAGTAAGCCAGGCTATTTTTATGGGTGCCCAGTGACAATGGGCACAAACTGAAACATGGGAGCTTCCCTCTGAAGATCAGGAAATGCTTTTTTAGTGTGACCAAGCACTGGCAGAGATAGTCCAGAGCACTTGTGGAGTGTCTGTCCTTGGAGAGGATACTCAGAAGCTGTGTGGCCGTGTTCCTGGGCCACCATCTCTTGGTGGCTTTGCCTGAGCTGGGGAGGTTGGACCACATGACCTCTGGAGGTCCTTTCTCACCTTACTTGTTTTGGGATTCTGTGACTCAAAACACACTCATGCAAGATAAGAAAGCACCTTCAGGTTGCCTGATATGGAGAGATTTGAATGTTTCTATATGTTCATGAAGAGTCAGGTTTTCCTCATGGAATCATCCATGAGGTCTCCACATCCTAATTTTTTTCCCCTTTATGGGATTTATTAGTGACTGCATAGAAAACTAACAAGCTAAACACAATCATGAGGGCTGCAACAAGTGAAAAATCTCTCTAAAATAATTGGCTCTGTTATCATAGCATGTGTTGCAGGTGACTGTAGCTTTCCCTGTTGGTCGGCAGGTCACAATTTATAGTTAAAGCAACTTGGTGCACATCAAATCTGTGAGCCAGCAAGTTGGCAGCTTGATCTTCATCTGAATTCCTTCACAGCGGCATCTTAAAGCTTCTGTTCTGTGGTGGTACTACTCATGGAGTGACACAAGAAGTGTTCAAAGTAGAGGCCAACTGTAGTTAAATACAAAAATTGAGTACATGGGGGGTTTGTCCAGTAATTAATGTATTGTAACACCTGTCTTTTGAAAAGACTCCTCTTTTTGCTCCAGTCTTACTTGAAAGTAACAGTTCTTGGCACACCACTGTTTTTTAATGACTTTGTCAGTCTTTGGCCATGGTCTGAAGAGCCTGTAGCCTGTACTGCCACTCTGGGCATTAAGCCTGAGGCTTTGTGCAGGGCATACCAAGGGGCCAAATTTCTCTACGAAAGCCTTGGGGATTATTTTTAAAGTCTCTATGGCAGCAGGAGAAGAGAAAGCTTTTCAGAGGCTTGCTACGAGGCATTAGATTTGGTTTGGCATTATAGGCAGTGCCTTTGAGACAGAGCAATTGTAAATTGACTTCACTTTTCACTGCTACCTTGTGAGAAGAATGGTAAAAAACAGAAAAAGTTATTCTGGGTGAGTAAAGCCTGAGAAAACAGGCGTGGAAGGACAAGAGATTCTTCTAATAAGTCACTGGTGTTGTTGATACTAGGGCAGAAAGGAGAAAATGTGGTAACATCTTCAGTTGATAACACTGTGGAAATACAATATAGGGAACAAAGGCAGTCCCATACAAAATGTTCAGTACCACATTTTATAGAACAGTGTAAAAAAGAACATGATGATAAAACCAGCACTCAGGTTTCATGCTTGCTATCTTCTTTAACCTAAAAAGGCCTTGCAAGTATCTTTAGATTTTCAGATGCATTTTTTGATGGAGAATAGATGCTTGGCCCCAGCCTTGAGCATTGGATTTGACTTTATTTTTGCAATTATTAGTAGGGGCTGTTTTTGTCTAAAGTAGTATCATTCCTGACACTGGTAACAGGGCATACAGTAGTTCCCTTGTTGGTAGGGTGTGCTACCAGGCTTGTGCCCGGCATGGCTGCGGACCTCCACAGGAATCAGTTCCTTGCCACCTGTGGTTCAGTGAAAGAAATCCGGCGTCCCCGGTGATGGCGCTCACTCCTCCCTGAGGAGCTTGGGATGTCCCGTCCGGGTCTTAGAGCTCGTCCCTCATCACGTTCCATCCTCCTTAGCTTCTCCCGCAGTGTTTGGTGCCAGGTGCTGCAGGACCTCTGTGGGGATCGGCTCCTTGAAGACTGAGGTTCGGTGAAAGAAACCCGGCGTCCTCGCTGACAGCGTTCACTCCTCCCTGATGCTGGGACATCCTGTTCAGACCTTAGAGCTTGACCCACATTGTGATCCATCCTCCTTAACTTCTCCTGTAGTGTTTGGTGCCAGCTGCTGTGGGAACTCCCTGGCGTTTGGCTTCTTGTCCCCTGCAGCTCGATGAAACAAATGCAGTGGTCCTGCTGATGGTGTTCACTCCTCCCCAAAGAGACACAGACATGCCCCAGGCCCTGCTAGTGTCCTTGTCCAGAAAATCCTCTCCGCACCCTTAGAAAGCACACAACTGGATGTCTGTCCCTGATGGAGGAGGCCAGGCACTGTGGCCCTTCAGGGCTGCCCTCTGCATCCAAAAGGCTTGTTGTCACAGGCGTCACAATGACTCCCTGGTGACATCTGGGGGCTTTCAGGGACCACACCAAGAAGACACAAGTTCCAGCCTCAGAAACAAAAATTTCCCAGATAGCTCATCTCACATGATGCCCAGCTGTTGAGCAGAACTCTGTTGCCATGTTTTTCACATAAATTCAGGTGAATTTCCTGAATACAGGATTAGCTTTTCACATGTAGCGCTATGTTCTGGTTTAGAAACAGACCATTCAAGGCCTTTCTTACTCCTCAGCTGACTTTTGCAGGAGCAGTTTTGGTGTGAAGTAGTACAATTTCTCACACTAGTACACTTCTTGGTAGGGTGTGCGTGCTACCAGGCCCTGTGCCTGGCAGGGCTGGGGGACCTGCACCAGGATTGCCTCCTTGTTGTCTGTCCTTTTTTCTTCCTGATACTGAAGGGTGCGATGCTTTTGCAGAGATTTCTGTGTGATTAAAAAGTTAAAGTTCTTGCCCTTTGGCTAAAAATTAATTGTTTTATAAAGAGTATTTTTTTAAAAATCATAGTAAAGAGTTACACAGGCCTATCTTGCCAGTCAGTGTTCTCAGCAAAGCAAATTCATCTCTTCTGTAGATGCCATCATGGTCTTTAGATTAACTGAGCAACCTGCCTTCAGAGAGAAAACTTTGTTCTCTTTCCCGACATTTGTGCAGTTCTGAACACCCTGACTACCTGAATTACCCATCATTGTGATTTGAAGATCTCCTGCAGAAGGGCTCCAGACCCAAGACAGTGCTGTGGAGAAAAAGTCTCTGTATTTATCCAAACACACAGATTCACACATCCAGAGATGCACGCATGTGCTGCAGCTATTGTCATGCCCATTAGTGTGATCTCAGTCTGTTTTCTGCAGTACTCTCTTCCCAAACATGCTTTAGCTCTCCCTGGAGCTGTACTTATACATGTAAAAACTCAGAGTATCTCACACAGAGGAAGTTGTAAGTAAAAAGCCACGCCTGCATGATACTGTTCTGGGCCACCAACCCAAACTCTTCAATCACCTTGCTTTACCAACATCAGCATGTACTTTCAGGCTTAAACCAAAAGCTTTTCTTAACATCTTTTTCTACATGCTCAGTTTCTCAAATTTTGTCTTCCAATGACTAATAATTTACCTCATTTTAGAATGAGACCGTGACAGAATCTGCTGTTGGAGCTACAAGGGAAAGGTCTGGAAAATATGTCTTATGAGGAGTGGCTGAGAGAGCTGGATTTTTTTAGTCTTGAGAAGAAGAGGCTCATGGGGAACCTCATCGCTCTCTACAACTGCCTGAAAGGAGGTTATGGTGAGGTGGGGGCTGGTCTCTTCTACTGTGCCTGCAGTGAGAGGACGAGGGGAAATGGCCTTAAACTGGGACAGGAGATTCAGATGGGATATGAGAAAAATTTGTCACTGTTATGTTGCCCAGGGAGGTGGTGGAGTCACCATCCCTGGAAGTGTTTAAGAAGCATCTGGATCTTGCTCTGGATGATGTGGTTTAGTGATTTAGGGGTTACAGTGGTGGTGCTGGATTGACAGTTGGACTTGATGATCTTAAAGGTCTCTTCCAACCTTGATCATTCTATGATCCTCTGATTCTATGAAAGAGTGGAGTAGAATCAGACTGAAATCAAAACTGCCGTTTTGCCCATTTATATTCTTTCCCTTTCTGCTATTACCACTTGGGTGGTCTGTCCATTGAGAAAATTCAGTACATGGAAATTAAATTAAATTTCATTTTATTCTGGTCTCCTGAACTAAATTCCAGCAGCCTTTCCAAAATACCATGGAAACTTATGGGAGCCCAAGTTCTTAAGTGGACACAGATAGCTTGCCTGCAACCTTGTTTAAATATCACCTTCTGTGTCCCAAACGTTAGCATGACAGTAACACAAGAAATGCAAACATGTTAAAAGGCAGCACACCATGAGGGACTGAGAAGCATCAGAACAGTGAATGAAAGTCCACATTAAAAGTAGCCAATTAGTGAAATGCCATCTGTTCATCCACACTTCACTCAAAGCAGGAAGGTTTCCTGTTTAATGGAACAATAAATTCTTCAGGGCTTGGAAAAATGAGTAATTAGTTGTATCTTTTCCCTCGATCTGTCTTTTTTTATTGGATAAATCATTATGCAGTTATTTACCTTGAAAATGTCACTAGGGCAGCCACCACTGTGGTACTCTAGTATTTTTTGGTTGAGCAGTGCTATATGAAATTTGGCAGGATCTGTATTTGCTAGACATCAAAGATGTTTTTTTTGGTTTTTTTAATCTGGTGCATTCCTTCAGTGAAGCTGAGATAATCTCCTGTTACAGTCCATTTTGATTTTGGATAGTTTTCCAAGAAGGAAATCAGAGTGAAACAGGGGTGAGTTTCACACCAGACTGGGTGGAGCGGAACTATTACAAGATGATGATTCCAGTGGAAACATATGCTTGCTTTAGACTTTGTCAAAGCTTGGCCCAGACTTGCTGTAAGTATGTAAAAATCTGTAAGTATGGCCTTATTTTTTGCTTTAGACTGAGCTGAAGCTCAGCAAAACTTGCTGAATTTTGCTTTCAAGACAAAAGTACAATTAGTTTTTGCTTCCATACCTGGTGGAAACCAGAAAGAATTATTAAACCACTTCTCCCCCCCTCTTCTTCTCCCCTTTTTGCCTTTCCTCTGCTGTCAAGACTTTCACAAACTTCAGCAATTTGGGTTCTATTCAGGTCACACTTTTAATACAGTTTTTCAGATGTTGTGGATCCTGCTGGCTAGTAGTACACAGTGCTCTTAAAAAACTTATCTAGAATGAAAAAGAAGATGTGCAGCTTCTAAAACCTTGATTGTCCAGTTTTGTTGCTTCCAATTGTCTTGATGAAGATAAGCTCTTTGGCTGGAGCACAAGTCTTACAAGGCTGAGGAAACTGGAGTTGTTTAGCCTGAAGAAAAGGAGGCTCGAGGGGCACCTTATCACAAAGTGGGGGGTTAATCTGTTCTGCCAAGTGACAGGACAAGAGGAAATGACCTCAAGTTGTGCCAGGGGAGGATTGGATTGGATATTAGGAATAATTTCTTCACAGGAAGGGTTTTCAAGAATTGGAACAGGCTGCCCAAGGAAGTGGTTGAATTACTGCCCCTGCAAGTATTTCAACCACCTGTAGATGTGCCATGTTAGGGTCCATGATAGGGATTTGGCAGTGTTAGGTTAATAGTTAGACTTGATCTTAGAGGTCTTTTCCAGTTCTGTGATTCTAAGTGAGAACAATATTATAACTACATGCAATAGCAATATTGCTGATGAATTTGGACCAACAGCTGAGTTCTTCACAGTATGACAGTACAGCAAACTAGGGCTAAATATTTGTCTTCTACACATAAGTTTTCTATAAATTTTTCATTGATAAAACATTGTGCTGTGTATCATGATTTGATGGCGTCTCAGTTTTGGAGACAAAACTTCAGGAGGAAACACTTCAGAATGAGTGTTTCCTCTGAAGGGAAAAGGGCCTCCCTCTTTCCTCCACCAATAAGACAAGTGGGTCACAGCTAGTGGAAGTGAAAAAAAAAAAACCTGTTTATTAACACCAAACAAAACAGGGTAGAACAGGGGGGAAAAAACCCCCTCAAAATACAACAAATTCCCAGAGAGGGAACAGACGCCCAGGCTTGGACCAGCCGGGGCCACCCCACAGGCCCACCGGGATCGGCCCCCCCAGGCTCCCCAGACCAGCAAGGAGGTAAGGGAGGCAGTGAGGCAAGGGAGGAAAAAAAGAACAAGAAAAAAACCAACAGAACCTTCTCCCAGCTAGCTGGAACACAAAGGGAAACAAAAAGGAGCACAGTGCTCGCGGCGCGCTCCCTCCCGAGCCCCTGGAGCCGTTGGGCTGAGCCGTTCAACTGCCCCGCACTCAGTCTCGTGGCCCCGCCCCCCGGGTCCGTCTTAAAGGCACAGCGTCCTTGGGCACTGAGCGGACGGTTAAGGAATAAAGCAGCTTCATAACATCACCCCAGGACAGATGGACGTAATGAACTGTACTTGTTCTTTTACGCTGGTTTTGCTGCAGTGAGAAATAAAAGATTATAGTCTTCAGAGTTTTGCAATGGAATTGCAGCTGTGCTTATTTTAAGGGAGTAGTTTAAATTAATGAGTTCCTATCTATGTGTTTGTGTGGCTGTCACTGTTGGAACAGCTCAATGAAACATATAGATAAGCCTAAAATACTTCATACAGAGCTTGAGGGAGCCCACAGCTAAAAGAACCCCAAAAACTTTAAAGCATAGAGGATTTCAATGGTGAGCAGAGTCTGACCTCCTGCCTCAGGCTTCTGCCTCAGCTGCCTTCTCCAGGAAAAGCTTTGCACAGAGCTGCTCCATGATGAAGACTTCCAGACACAACAATAAATTGTTATAGATGAAGCAATAATATTCACTGTATTATGGTGTATTTGACAGCTAGACTTATAAAGAAAAGAGAAAACATATTCCTTTCATTGCATTCATTCTTTCTGTAATATGCCCTAACTAAAAGTTATTTGAGACAGAGGTGCTTGCTCTGCAGCCCTCACTCACTGACCTCTGCCACCATCCTTGACTTGGGGTGACTACTGAACTACACATCGGACCAAGAAAATTTCAAGAGCTGGGAGTCTCCACACTGCCTGGAAATAAACATGATAACTGGGTATGGGTATATCTCAACTGAGGGGATGCAGGAGAACTTTAGAATAAAGCAATGTTACAATTTGCTGTTAACTCAGGCAAAGACACAGACTCCATCCTTATGGTCCTTGCAGTGAGGAATGGGTGCAAAGATGTAAGTTCATATAGGAAACAGTTTCCAAATGGTAGGTATAGCATTAAGCACCCAGGTGCAAGTTCCTGTCACATCTCTAGTAAAACACTAAGCTGTAAAGATTTACAAACATATGTCTCTCTTAGTCTGATTCCTAGAAGTGTAGCTCCTCTCTTCAGGCTTGCTCTTAGTCTGGCAATTTTCCGTGATCCCTGCAACTACAGGAAAACTGTTCCCTTGTTTTTCTCAGGTCTTGTCTCGGCCCTGCTCTAGATGCAAGTTCCTTACGTCCCTGGGAGTTCTCTTTCCTCTTGTTTCAGGTTGCATTCCTATAAAACATGTTGTACTAAGCTACACATAAGTCTTTGCATCTTTGAGAGCCAGTGCTGGCTGCCAGCTTAAAGCCAGGAAGCCTCCCTAACTTCTGCGTGCCCAGGAGAAGCTCTCCTAGAGGAGTTTCGCTCTGGGCATCCAAGACAAAGCAACCATCCTAAATAAAATCTTTTTTTCCTAACCACAGCATCCTGGGGAAAGGCCCAGGCAATAAAGAGCAGACAGGCAAAATCCAAGCCACATATTACATCCCTCAGCTAAAGGCAGGTAGAAACAACACTGTGCTGGTCATATCTATAGACATCAAGATTTAAACCAAACTTTGCAATTGTTTTTGTTGTTAATCAGTAGCTATAGCTAAGAAGCTATGATAAAGCAAGTGCATTGTAAATTTGTAGGCTTAGATAATCCTTTGTTTTGAGGAAAAGGGAACTGAATGTGCTGTCTACACAATAGCCACCAGCAGTGAAGTCAGCAGGACTGAGAAGTAACTGCAGGAAAGGTAACTTGAGCAGGGCAGATCATGACCACCAACTCATTGACCACCTACTCAAATGGAGGGAAGAACTGCGCATGAGGACTAATTAGCATGAGAAGCAAGGAACATAGCTAGCAAATAAGGGATTGAGTACTAATTAGAGAAAAAGCTGTGAAATTTGTAACCAATGAAACGCGATACCTTTGTTTGTTAAGACATATAAATAGTGTAAAGTTTCGATGCTTGGGGAGCTAGAATTCTGTAGGTTTCCACCTAGATCCCTACTTTGATAACTAGAATAAAGAGGAATATCTTGCCTCAGTGCACTTATCATGGCTGTGTAAAATAATTTTCAACATGCATGATTCTGAAATAGTAAAACGAAATTAAAATCCCCATGTGGCAAGTGCCACCAATTTTTCAGGCTTTCTAATGATGATGAGCAAACTCCAATAGCTGAGAAAAACTGGTCTTGCCAAGTTGTGTGCAGTGATTTTTAGTAACATAGAAAAGAGTTTTCTGTGCCTTTCAGCACCCTCAAAATCTCTGCCTGGGGCCTGGTGTAGAGGCAGCTGCCCATGACTCAGTCAGCTCAGCAGAGCAATTGCCTTCAGGAATTTAACACTTGCCAGGCACCCTAATGTAAACAAAATGACTCAGAATATTACCAGCTATTGATAGTGCTTTCCATTGAAATCTTTGGAGTGTGATTTCCTATCATTTAGCAAACAGATGAAGTTTCCATAATAATAGGATGGCAAAAAGGTAAGAATAGCGTGAAAATAACCGGGTTCCTTTTTTGCCTGGTTAGTCCTTTTAACTTTAAATTAATTTCACTTAAAGCCATCTCGAATGTCTTCATCTATTAGATACTATCAGTAACATTTAGGACCAGATTGTGGGAAAGCCTTGAAGGATGATCAGTATAAATTGCAAATGGAGCCTGTTCTGCTCAGTTAATATTGAGGAGATTCAAACTCTCCCGAGTTCACAGCTACTTCTATTCAGAGTTCTATCTGAAACAGTTTCTAAATACATAGGAACTTAGAAATGTATACTGTCAGGTCCCAGGTACCAAGACATACATTCCTGTAGCTAGACCCAGATTTAACATTTCTCTGTGAGACTAACAATTATTCAAAGTTTCACATAGCATGTTGCTAACAGGACATATTGTAATTTGTAATCTGAGTGGAGACTTCTTTCTTTGCTTGTTATACAAATGTCACCTTCCTATTTTTATGGAAAAGAAAATTTCCTCCATGTCACAACCATAAATGTTGTTCCTGCATTGCTTTCCCTTCCTGGTACAACCCCTTTCTGAATTTCCCACAGGCCATCAGTAATACAAGTATTCTAAAGCTGGTGAGCTCTCTCTCAAATTAACCTGAGCCACATATTTTTCCTTTATATTCATTCAGGAAAAAGCTCCAGGCTACATGACACTTTCAGTCCAAGCTAGCAGGCATAGCTGAGTATTAGTGATGGAGATGTCAAAAACGGAGGAGAGAAATGAGAGGTGGGTCTTCATGAAGAACAAGTTTCTGCATAATCCAACCAAATCATGAACTAGAAGAAATCAAAGCCCTGATATTTAAAAGTCTGTCTTCAGATAGTCTGCATGAGGAAGAGCCCCTGGTGGCTCCTGGGCCCCACTGTCTCTTCCACACTGTGAGAAGACCTGCACTGGCAGAAGATTGTTTACTTGTGCTCTGAATAGTATCAGAATATTTGCCACAACATCAAGGTTGTTTTCAAAGAGCAAACTGGGTTCCAGATGCAGATATATCTGTCTGTCTGTTAAATTCCAGGTACTGTCACATATCCATAGATAGCAGCTTCGTGATACTGAGGGAGTATGAAGAGGGTGCTGAGCACATACATCACTCAAAGTATTGTCCCAAATATGGGTTCTTTCAACCCGTGTGCATGAAGCTGATCTGCACACAGAGTCAAGATACTTGTTTATTTCATATCTGCACAGAAATATGTGCCAGGTGGTGCATCCACAAAGCTAACTCGATTTCAGTATGCCAGACTCTCATTTTTATACACTTGGAACAATAAAAAAATTAGCATTTCCCATATACATAAGAACCAAAAGGTATAGTCACAAAAGGTTAATTCTGGAGGGTGGGTAAAGCAGTACGACTTTTTAAACCATACAATTGCTTCAATATGGTTGGATTTCTTTCACTTCCATGTGGTGTTTTGTTCAAGCCAATATGACCGTTTGATCTGTTAAAGATCTAGGAAAGTCGTTTTGAGTTTTCTCATCACTGAAGAAGTTTTACATTAGAGACCAGATCTTAGGAAGATCTCATAAGCAAATCAGGAGCAGCAACAGCCACTGGCAAAAGTAAAAACCACAGCTGTGCAGACCAATTTGAAGTTGAACTAAATAATCCCCCCCAGAATTTACTGAACATGTTTTTACAGTGTCATTCACTCCAAAGTTAAATTATACTCTTCTGAAATCTTGACATTTATGGAATCAATATATACCAAGAGGTTGGGAAATAGGTGTGTAGATGATTCAGTACACTTTCCTCTCAAGTACTGGCTTATCTCACTAAAACTAGAAAAGTTATTTGTCTGAGAGCATTTAGAGCTTCTAAAATTGCTTGTGTTACAGTTTGCTACAAATTTCAAGTAATAAAGGTTTTTTTGTGTCTAAACTCAGTTTACTATATGACTCTAGAGGCCGCAGAAGTCTTGTTGTGCTGTAGTATGCTACTGACATTTTAACAATAGCTCCTTTAGTAGTGATGAAACATAAATTGTCACCCAACTTTAGTTTAAGAGATGTTATTTCAGACGCATGGGTGTCTTTTGTATACTACCACCATGAAAAATTCTGGAAGGAACTTACTGATGACATTAGAAATCAGGTTCTTTTTCTAGAAAGAATTAACATATTCTGTTAAATACACTGAAGGTATCCCTGGAAATTCTTTGTTCACTGAAATTTCATGGCAGCTTTTTCCCCCCACTTATTTAACATGCCATGATTTCTTTCATAGATAATTTTATTCCTGTTGGCATTTGGCCTTTGGATTAATTGAAACTGAAAGGGCTAGAAAGCTTTTAATTTCTTCTTATGTCAATAGCTGCAATATCTATATTTTAATTAGCAAATAAGCAAAAGAGTCCTCAAACCTGTCAATATTTGCAGCAATGCTTATAGGAGGGGATGTAGGTCAAAAAGCTGCTTCTTCAGACAGAAGTAGCTATGGAAACATTAGAAGTTCTGCGTGTCTCATTTGCACTAGTGATCCTGATCACCAACACCAGAAACTGTGCCTGGATTGCAGATATGTCAGTGGAGGCAAACAACAGAGTACCTTTTCCATCATCTTCTGTTTGAAAAAGGTTTTTGGGAATGTTGACACATGCCTTTTCTCAAGTTAAACAGGGAGTGGAAGGCAAGCAGTTCCAGATTTAGTCTAATCTAGACTGAATTGAGGAGAAATCACATTTTCTTCTTTATTTTAATTAAAACATTATTAAAATTTACAGTTTTGGTTGTGATTGCAGGAACAGGAATACACTCCTTCACTGCAAGCTATTTTTGTATTACACTGAATGCATCAACTTTGTGGGATCTACTAGAAAAAATATAATATCCTGGATGAGATATTGATACATAGATACAACTTATCTACTCAGTTGTAAGTAAGGTGGATAGGAAATAATTCTTCAGCTACAGGATCAGAACTGGTTACATTTCTTTGGAATTTGTTATTCAGTATGATCATGAGCTGAGCCAATTTTGTTTGGAAGAGTACATAATATTTCTGAAGTAATTTCTGATTGGAGTATGTATTGTAAAGATATTCATGCTAACAGTGTAACTCCATTTATTTCAGGCATTATTCAATCAGGAGGGAACTTCCTGCTCTGTGACACATCAAGGTTTTCAGTAGTCCTGGATATAACATGCTTTTAGCCTAAAGGGGTGTTTGTACCAGGTGAGATCCAAGAGTGCTGTGATGCCTGCAGTGTGTTCAAGTCAGGAAGACCTCATGAGGACTAACAGAAAGGTAACTTAGAGAGAAGACATTATTATTTCCCCATAAGGACTCGATATACAACAATGGAAAGAATAGATACATCAAGCAGAATATGGTACAGATAAACTATGGCTGTCCCAAAGTAGCTAAAATCAGCTTCTCAATATCACACTCATTTTGTCCACGTAGAATCCTAAAATAACCATTTTCTCCCCAGGATTTTCCCCAGGAATTTGCAGCAATCTAAAAGTAAACAAAGCAGAAAAAAATTCTCAGATTTAATTTGAAAATATTAATTAAAAATGCAAGGTTTAAAATGCAAAATGAATCTTTTATGTTAGTTTCCTTTTTAAGAAACAGAGTCTCTCAGATTGGGTGCACTGAGAATTAGCGTGTATCTTTTTCTAATTTCTAAAAATTTGTTCCTTTTTTGGTTTGATCAAAATTTCAGTTCCAAAATCAGGGTTAGTAAAAATGGAATAGTATTTCTACAAGACAGTTTGATAAATTGAAGCAGAAATCATTAAATGAATATTCAGCTCTTGGCTGGTGAAAGTGGTCATTAAAACAACAATGGTCGGAATTCCAATTTAAAAAAACCTGTTAAAGACACCTGTTAAAAAACCAGCTGACTTTTAAAAAATGAAGTTTTATTCACGTAGCTATTGACATATTGAGCAATTTATTTTCTGATGAAGTCTCAGTAGGTTTTGCCTTTGATATCAGTGAAACTACCTACCATAAGCCCTGCCATCAGCTATGTAAACACCAAACTCCCTTCAGATGAATGCAGGAATAATAAGATGAGCTGTTAGTCATAATCCAAGTGATAAAATTTAACTTACTCTAAGTGATAAAATTTGACTTACTCTAAATGGCTTAAAGGAAATATTCTTAGTTTGATTGGTTTTAGTTTTGGAGGCTTATTTTGATGGCTGGATAACAATTGCCAACACTGTTTAAACAGCAAATTTGTCTTTTCCAAGTATTTTAACAAATATTATTGATTAATTTTATTGACTTTCAATTGCAGGCATCAAAAAGAATTGACTTTTCATAGAAATTTTTAATAACATTTGAAAAATTGAATAAGATTTGAGACAGAAAAGGCAGTGTAGGAAAAACACAGGTATAAGTGAGATGAAACAGGCTTTGAAATTGAGGTAGGTGATGATATAGTTTGAGGGTCAGCATGACAAAAGTTTCCAGAGAGAGAATAGAATTATGCAGGACACTTTAAGGTGTAGGAAAAAAACAGCTGCAGAGAGTGAATGAAAGCAAAGAAGTAGATTTTAGATGATCTGTGTTGTTGAAATCTTTTTCTTCTGCTTCAAAACACAGCCCTAAGTATTCACTCACCCAGAACTTCTGTTTCTGTCCATTTTTGTCACGTAAGGCTCCCCACCTTTTAGAAAAGAACGGTACTTTGATGAAACAAGTAATCAGAAAATAAAAGTATGTCTTAGCTAGTTGTGATTACCAGTATTGGAACAAAGCATGAATAACAAACTCTGATGATTCAAATGAGGTTACCTGCTGACCTGCTAATCACAAGTCAAATCGCCATTAGTGATGACAAAAACTTAAAACAAGTGTAGTTTCAGTTTTTCATTGCAAAGACCTGTTTTCATTGACAAGACCTGTTTTCATTGACAGAATCTCTCTTCTGGTGAGCTTGCCTG